>NC_135030.1:2222500-2522500 GCF_051020955.1 Megalopta genalis
TTTCCACGATTATAATATATATATATAATATAATATATAATATTTCCACATTAATATTGGCACGATGCAAATTTTTACGGTAAAAAACAGATAATAAAAAGAGAAAAATAAAGAATAAAATTAGAAAGAAATTAAAATATTATACAAAAATAAAATTAATATTTCCACGATTATAATATATATAATATAATATATAATATTTCCACATTAATATTGACACGATGCAAATTTTTATCTCATGTTAAGAACATGTTTCTTAACTTTCGTTAACAAGTTTGTACATGATTAATAGGATTATTTGCTCAAATTTGACAATTATTACATGTTCTTAATTCTATCGGGATTTGTAAATCGTAAGAACGTTGAAGAAGAAATTGATATCGTAGAACGTAACTTTTCAATTTTAGTTTGATTAGATGAAACACTTCAGCTTTATGCAATTTTTGGCAGTCAAAGTGTTAAGGTTTACTCCTTATAGACGCGTTAGTTTAATTACTTAATGAAACATGTGGATATCTAAATTAATTATCAGAAACTAGATAGTCAAATAACAACATTTATAATCTAGAACCAAATGGACTCGAGCCCTGTCCTAATGTTATAAGAGATATCCGCGAACGAGTGAGGTAACGTCGCTTGTTAAGATTTTGAACTATTTTTATCGACCTTTTGTACATAGAGTGAAGTGCAAAATTGAGTACATACCCTTTAAAACAGAACAGATTTAAAACAAATCAAGATAACCCAGTTTGCTAGACAATAACGAAGTACATTTTTGCAAAAATCGTAACTGGTTCGAAGAACAACAAAACAAAGAAGATGCGATTTTCAACATTTTCATCAGAACCTGTAACGAAAATTTCGGTTTTATCAGTAAAAACAATGGAAATCAATAACGATGTTGCATCGGTACTTGACAGAAATGATACGCGAATTTACGCTAGTTTTCGAGTCGTAATGATTTTTGTCCCATTTTTAGAAGGAATCGAGCATCGTGCATCGGTACTTGACAGAAATGATACGTGAATTTACGAGGATAAATAAGGACGTGTTACATTTCGTCACCTGTCTATAAGCTAGTTTTCGAGTCGTAATGATTTCTGTCCCATTTTTAGAAGGAATCGAGCATCGTGCATCGGTACTTGACAGAAATGATACGTAAATTTACGAGGATAATTAAGGACGTGTTACATTTCGTCACCTGTCTATAAGCTAGTTTTCGAGTCGTAATGATTTCTGTCCCATTTTGTAGAAGGAATCGAGCATCGTGCATCGCTTCGAATAAGGAAGAGCACGGAACGGTACACAGAAAATCGTACTTTCCAGCTGGAAACGTTTAAGGTCTCGGAAGAGCGGTCCCCGGTGTGCATAAGTGAAATAAAAAGGCCGCGCCAGCCACGCCTGGCCCGAACGTATTTGTCAACGCGTTTAAAACACGCGCAGTCTCGGTAGTGCGATTTCGCCTAATTTCCCGGGGGTGTCGTTCGTCAGCTGATTTCACAGTTGCAGTATCCTAAACTCCAAATTACTTCCGAAAAGAGACGTATAATTCAGTCTTAATCGATGGACGGCGGCGGCCCGTGTAATGCCGCCGAACCGACGCGGATTGTTTAATTAAATCGGCCCGTTCTCTCCCCCGAGGAGGAGAGTCGCGCGGCTGATATTTTCGAGATTCAATTGGAAGTTTCGCGGATTCGCGCGGCGCAGGCCCCGTGCACGACAGAAGCATGCGGCGGCCATGAATTTTTATAGGGAGGCGGTGAAACGGGGAGCGAAAACGCGCGCGGGTAGATCGAACGTAGCACATACGTTATTGGATATCGAATTCGGGAACGTCTTCTATTTTCCCACGGAATTGTTCTATGAATTCGGCTGCGCCGGTAGTATGCAAATTTTTCGCCATCCTATTCGTGATTGTGGCCGACACATTGCGGCTCATCCGAGCGTAAAACGCGAAAGGTGAGAAGACGCCTCTAGATAGAATTTTCGGGAAGAGGGTGATACGAGAGTTCGATGGGGATAGGCGCCAATCAAATGTTTTTCTTATTCGAATAAGTATCTGATCATAGGCGAAACGTTTGCTTCGCGATGAAAAGCTTTATTAACTCTTAAATGCATATTGTTGCCAATTGTCTACGTTCCAGTTCCACTTGATTTTATTCGAAAACCTGAGTATGTGCACGTTGATAACAATAGACGATAGACCATGTGCGAAATAAAAGACTTGACATTACTTTTAGCGAGTAAGTTATATGTTTTTTGACATCTGAATGCGGTGGGTGATAACTTCCAGGTTGCAAAGGATTTTCACGGACCGAGTGCATCGAATGCAAGGTTGCTTTGTGTCGCAACAAAAATCGCAATTGCTTCGCTGCATTTCATTTATAAATAATGTGAAAATTCCTATACTAATAGATAATATAAATACGTGACCATTTGTTTACGTCTACAATAATTTTAGTAATAAACGCATATTGTTGCCAAAAGTCTACGTACAACTTTTTTTCAAAATAAATACTCAATATTATTACCTAGATTTTTTTATTTATTTTTTACGCAACCTATGACTACATTCCTATAGAAAACGACTTTTTAAAATTCAAAACAAAAAATTATGCATTTAAGGGTTAAAAATTTGTACAAAGAATTATTGACAGATATTGTTCCTATTCAAAACCTGTTTTACAGTAACGATGACGTTCTGGTTTTTAAGTCACTTTACATACACAGGATGTACCTGTTAAGTTTATTCATCATCTTTTAGGCGTTTCCGGTAGTGTAATTAGAAAAACGCTTCGGACCAAATTTGATCAGTACTTGATCAACTACAAGTTCGCGAAATCTTAAATCGCAGAAAATGCTTTCTACGTACAAAAGTCAGGGTCATCTTGACTTCTTTAAATGGCGCCATATGTTCCTGATGTTCGTAGAATTGTTCTTGACGTAACGTTCCAAACGTAACTTTAATGAAAAATTATTTCTTACAAAATAAAAAATCAGGTTGTCTTGTCTTTTCACGTAAAAACCATTTTTGTAAACTCAAGCGCATATGTGAACACGTAATGCCCACTAAGAATTCATATAATTTTGTTCGAGTCATGTAACTTGCATACTTCAAATAACTTAAACAGTTCCAACAACTCGTAAATGATGTGTTTTATAGTTAATTGTTAAATATGTAAGTTGCTTGGTAACTAAACGCATGATGTAAAGGTTATTTGAGGTGTGCAAATTATGTTGCTCACCCTGTGTGCATTCATGTCTATGTTTAACTATAACATGACTATGACAACTGTGTTTAACATATACATACATATACATATATTACAGAGGAAATAGACAGAATGATATATATATGTATAGATACATTATGCAAACTATTATCATGAAATGATACAAAAATATTTCAACTATTTTCTCTTTTCCATATCCTTCTTTGTTCAGACATTTATCCAAATTACAGAATAAATGACAACTAAACATAAGTTTTTCAAAATTGATTAAAACTAGGAAGTATCATTATTAAAAAACATGTTGAATTTCATCTACATAATTATCCCAATATATGCGTTGTTTTATTTTTATTTTTATTCTAATAACGAGTACCCAATAAAAGCAAATTCTTAATATTATTATTTCTCCTGCTAATTAACGCAGAAAGATTTTCATTTCGTTTCGCCGTGAACCAAAATATGCATGAAATTATTACTGTTCCAAAAATTGTTTTCTCTTTGTCGAATAGAACACGATTGCTTCGTAAGTGTGCGGAAATCGTAGTGGTAAATCGTCGATAACTCTAGAGAATTCGTTTTTCTGGAAGAAAAACAATGAAGACGGTTCTCGAGCAATCTGTTAAATTACTTAATTAAGCGACCGCAGAATAGCCAATATTATTCAACGTTGAAAACGAAGGGAGGAAATGAGACGAGAGACTAATTTCCAACATCGGGGGTTCGGCGGCCAGAAAAGAGAACGTCACACATCGTGGATTCTTTCCTCGCCAGAGAAACGAAATTCCAGGGAATCGCCGATTAATTCAACAGCCAGGAATGCACGGTGGTTACGCGTACTCGTTGCCAACGAATATCTGCGGCTGTGATCCGGAAGACTTCACGTGGCCCGGCTAAATGTGGTTGACCAATTAGTACGCTATTTTCGGCAGCGTTATCTCCAAACGATATATTATAATTATCTGCTCATTTAACGAGCTCTATTTTTGACGTATTCCAGCTCTACCAAATCTTTCAACTAGGACACATTAAATCCTATCAAATTTTTCGTATCCAACAAGTTGCGTGTCTATTCTATTATTGCTAATTAACAGATATGTCGATAATATGAACAGTCTTATCTTACACAGGGTGTCCCAAAAATGTCTCGCAATCCGAAAGTGGCGGGTTCCTCAGGTCATTCGAAGCAACTTTTTCCTTTACAAAAATTTTCTCCGAGGCTCCGTTAACGAGTTATTAACGAAAAACAGTGATCAATGAGAGGCGAGCTCGGCTGGCGCGAGGCGACCGAGCCAATGAGTGGGACTGGGCTTCGCGCGCTGGTTGGCTGGGCTGCCTCGCGTCAGCCGTACTCGATTCTTATTGGTCACTGTTTTTCGTTAATAACTCGTTAACGGTGCCTCGGAGAACATTTTTGTAAAGGAAGAAGCTGCTTCAAATGATCCGAGGAACCCACCATTTCCGGATTGTGAGACATTTTTGGGATACCCTGTATATTATGGCTACTCGATAAAACTGAAACTTTTGGCTCTGAGATCTCTTTCTTTAAAAACCTAGTCTACGATCTACGACTAAACTCTACATATTAATATTCATTTTACCTCGTACGATGCGTAATTGTGTAGTTCTATTAGAAATGTCACAATTTGACAGCTAAAATGTGAAGGATGTGTTTTCACGTTAAGACGAATTCTCAAACACGAGACGTGCTATAATATTAATATTGTGGTAATATTTGTTTTGGTTCGTTTGACGATTTCTCATACAACAGTTAGGAAATTTTCATTGTTAATAATCCAGCGAGATTTGAGAATGCATTTTAAGATCCGGAAAATAGCTACGTTCCAATAAACATTGGAACGTGCATGCAAATTTGCCGACTTGCGCAGAGGAGTTTGTACGAAAATATTTTTTTTCCATTTAACTACATTATTTCATCAAAATCCCATTTCCATTAGCTTATATGCACACTCCCCCAACGAGGGATTAAATCATTTATCCCGTCCTAATAGAAATTGGCGTCCCTAGATGAAAATAACTTTTAGAATGAACTTTTCAATTTAAAAAAAGTTAAAGATACAACGTATGACTCTATCAAATGTATCGTTAATTTAATCGTTATTAGTATTTTGGGTTTTTGCACAAAATAAAAATTGTCCGCGTCATTTCTAAGAAACAGAAACTAAATCTCTCTCTCTCTCTCTCTCTCTTTTCTTTAGGAATTTTATTAAATTAAAGATATTACAGCGACAGTTATAAATTACAAATTATAAACAGTATAAAATCCGCAATCTAGTTGCTGGTAAAATATTTGCTAGTTAAGTTTGTGCAGCTTGCGTTTAATTTAAATAGAAAATACTGGAAATAGTAAAAAACAGTGGAGCACTTCGTGCCTTAGAATATACTTTTTGCTTCTTTTCACGAATAATGAAGTCATAAAGAAACAAAACTAGTCTTGTTCTATTAAGAAAATTATTAACGCTAAACCTACCGTGCTGATCAAAATGATCCGTTTCATATCTTTTCTCTTGAAATTGATCTTATTATAAAGACAATTTCACAGGAAATAATTGAATAAACATCAATATAATCTTATTGATGTCTGATTTTTGCAAATATTTTCGTACATAATTTCTTATTATTTATTAACCTGTTACATTGAAATTTGTTGTTGCTCGTTCATGTATTATGTTCAAATATGTGTCAGTTATGTATGTATTACGTTAGAACGTGTGTTACCCGACATGCAGTAATTTTTAATAAAAAAATATTTCGACTAAAAATTAGTCAGTACACAGTTTCTAAAACATTACAATACTAAACGTTGATCAGAAATTTTTTTACTCAACAAAAAAATAATATCGTTGCAATTTTTTAAACACGACTGTATATTATTTATGAAAAATATCTTTGTATTCCCTTCAAACAATTATTAATGTACTTAGATCGAGAATTAATTAGTTCAGAAGTTATGATTATTGTCCCGAAAATGCCCATTAGATCGCATCACTGTGCGCCGCATCGAATGCATTAGTGCGGTTTGAACCGGTATTATCGAAGTTTTCCACGTCAAACAACGTCGTGATACCGCAGCATGGACTCCTTCCTGGCGGAACTCGGCCCTGGTGCTTTATCCCCGTAACTCATAAGTTCCAGGCTATATCTGCGGACTCGATGTATCGATAATTTCGGTACGCCGGCGCTGTGGTCTCCAGCGAGGTGCAGAACTTCCCTCCTATTATCGGGCTGCCGGAAAAACGATAGCACTGCGCCATTAACGCCACTGATAACCGTTATTTAAGGGAGCTCGGCCGGCCAAGAGCGGCCTTTACATTTAACGGAAGAAAAAGTTTGTAATAAAAATCAATCGAAAAGCGCTTCGCTTCTGTTCGACTACGACCGAGCGCACGCGCAAACACACGCAAACACGCGCGCACGATACGGCTGACTCTGACCGGGTTACTGGCAACATAAACCGTGATGAAATACGATCTTCAACGTATTATACCGGCAAACCCAATTATTAACTTTTTAGGCACGACGCGCCACTATAGTGGCTTGCTCTAGTAGCTCACTCGCTCATCGTTTGAATCAAATAATCGTCTTCATATGCATTGTTTCACGCTTCTTTTGTCTTCGCATCGATTTACGACAGTCTACAGGGTGTCCCAAAAATGTCTCGCAATCCGGAAACGGCGGGTTCCTCGGATTATTTGAAGCAACTTCTTCCTTTACAAAAATGTTCTCCGAGGCGCCGTTAACGAGTTATTAACGAAAAACAGTGGCCAATAAGAATCGAGTACGGCTGACGCGAGGCGGCCCAGCCAACCAGCGCGCGAAGCCCGGTTCCGCTCATTGGCTCGATCGCCTCGCGCCAGCCGAGCTCGCCTCTCACTGGTCACTGTTTTTCGTTAATAACTCGTTAACGGTGCCTCGGAGAACATTTTTGTAAAGGAAAAAGTTGCTTCGAATGGCCCGAGGAACCCGCCACTTTCGGATTACGAGACATTTTTGGGACACCCTGTATATACAGTATCAGACTCTGTACAGTACACGTCAGACTCTGCCGTCTAGAGAAATAGTCTCGCGCAGAATTCAGCCATACCTAAAACGTTAAAGTGGAACTAATCAGAACGTCTCATATATCTTCATGTTTCTTTCTCTGCTAAGAACTTTGGCAGGTGTCGCAGACGAAACGAATTAAGAGAGATAATTAAGTAAATTGTTCAAATAAGGACGATTTTCGGCAATGCTTTTATAACACGAAACGATGAAACGTTGAAATTTTTCGGCGTGTAGCGTAGGATATTTTTCCATCGATATAGAACAAAATATAAAGCAGTGCTTTTTCATAATAATAAAACTACACGTCGTATGAACCTCGATGCTATTTAAAAAAAACTTCAAAAAGAATGATAATATGCGGTTCTGAAAACAAAGAAATGATATTTGCGTAAAATTTGTATTTTAATTATGATACGAGAGAATAGTTTGAATAATTAATATTATGAGTCAATTTTAGCGTTATTGAGTATACCATGCAACGACTGAAGTACCTTAAGGACATAAAACAAGATTAGAATTCATTAGAAACATCAGAATTCATGGAAGTTTTGCTAATCTATGAAACACGTTCGTTGACTAAAATCTACATTATTACAATCTAAGTGAACACTGTGCAACTCCATCGACGCAGTTACCACGACCTATATCACGATGAAATGCAAGTTTCATGAATTATAACACCAGCTGAATTAATGAATAAAATAATGAATGCATGAAATGTAAATTACGGACGTCTATAAATCTCTGCCGGGAAAACAACATTTTAATAAAAATGCATTGAAGTGGCTACTAGCTGATAGATGTAACAGAATTTTAATAGAAAATTTAGTTACGATAGATTTTTAATGGGAATTTAAATTGTAGTAGATTTTTAATAGATTTCTAATAGAAGTTTGAAAATTCAATTACAGCAAATTTTCAATAGAAATCACAATTATAGCAGATTTTTAATAAAAATCGAAATTACAGTAGATTTTTAATAGAAATCGAAATTATAGCAGATTTTTGATAGATTTTCAATAGAAATTTAAATCGTAATAAATATGTAATAGAACATTTAAATTCTAACAGAACATTGCAACTGTAATAGATTTTTGATAGAAATTTTAATTATGATAGATTTTTAATACAATATTATATATATATCAATGAAAACTTGCGTGCTATTTATGCAATTTCGAAAATACGAATCAAGAAATGCTTGATCTTCTAGTCAGTAAAATTACATCAGCCATAAGTCTGGGTAGATAAAAATAGATATGATTTAATATCGCTTGAAAAATACTATTGGATTTCAAATACTCGTGAAAATATAACAAAATCATAACGTTACACTTAGTAACAGTATTCAACATGTATTTGGCTATCTAACTTTGACTAAACTTTTCTAATAGACGTTATCGTTACTGAATTGCATACGTTGAAAATGCATTGCGATTTCTGATTTTTAACTTCTCGTTCGAAGCAAATTATATTCTTCACTTTAACCACTGATTAAACACGTTTTTGCATCAACAATGAAACATTACAATCGAACGTTACAACGTTACGTCGAAAATCGATTGCCATGACCTACAAAAATAAATCAGAAGAAATCGCTGTTCTTCACGATTTTCAAAAGTATTGACAAATGACTGTAGAAAATATCGAGATTTCCACATTTTTCAATGTCTTTATGCGTAACAGTTACCGAGACCTATAAAACTTATCGTTAAAAATCTTCTTCGAGGGCGAAAATAAAATATTAAAGAACGTGCATTCTTTATTGTTTTGTCCTTTCAACTGATTGTCATTTAAAATATTAAGATTTGGAAATATTGAGATTTCCACATTTTTCAACGTCTGTATACGTAACAGTTACCGAGACCTATAAAACTTATCGTTAAAAATCTTCTCCGAGGGCGAAAATAAAATATTAAAAAACGTGCATTCTTTACTCTTTTGTCCTTTCAACTGATTGTTATTTAAAATATTGAGATTTGGAAATATCGAGATTTCCACATTTTTCAACGTCTGTATACGTAACAGTTGCCGAAACCTATAAAACTTATCGTTAAAAATCTTCTCCGAGGGCAAAGATAAAATATTAAAAAACGTGCATTCTTTACTCTTTTGTCCTTTCAACTAATTGCTA
This sequence comes from Megalopta genalis, assembly GCF_051020955.1. Lineage (NCBI taxonomy): Eukaryota > Metazoa > Arthropoda > Insecta > Hymenoptera > Halictidae > Megalopta > Megalopta genalis. Next base: position 2,231,930 of record NC_135030.1, read on the forward strand.
TTTCAGAAAACTCGTCCTCGTCATCTAAGAAGACCTGTAAATCGTGTGGTCGAATGAAAGAAAAAAATGATTCCATTTCTCCAAAAAGGTGTTCGAATAGTTTCGCGAGCCGCTGGTACACCGCAGAGAGATGTAGAATTCGCGTCGCATCAGCCCGGGGAAACACGGTGAAACGCCGAGTGCGGCAGAATACGAACGAAGGAAAACGAGTGTACAAAATTTACACGAAAACTTGTAATGGCCGGACCGTTTCGCCGTCCCAGGAGGCCGATACGAGCCCGAGAGCTATCAGCCATCGATTAATTACGGGACATTAACTATGAAACACGCGCGATACTTGGTCGCGACGACAAGCTTGCGGTGTTGCTGCAGCCGACACGGACGGACGTGACGGGGCGAGCTTCGCGTTAGAACGCCGGCGGGGACGTTTCGGCACGTACCTCGTTATGTGTGAGCAAAGGGTATGTTTAATATGAATTGCGTATTAATAACGAACTAACTAGGCGCGAGAGGACCCCGCTACTTATTATTATTTATCAGCGTGATTAATCGGGGCCAGTGTTGCGGCGCGCCGCACCTGCGCCATCCGTTGCAACGCACTCGGAAATTGGTTCGCTCACTTTCGAGTGCATCTGGACTCTCGAATGCCGCGCTGGACCTCCGCAAACCGCAGATGCTCGCGGGCTTCTTTTTTCATACTCTCCGTGATCAGAATACCGTGTATCCTCTGCCCGTTTATCCCGCGTGCTGTGCACGCTGCTGTCCGCTGTCCTTGTTCACGATGCTTTTTGTTTCATTTACGGTTGGCAAAATTATTGTTTACTTCAAGTCATTGTTTTAACATTGGTGCCGGCAGTCCACTGGTGCTCGGCTTTCGAGAACTTTCGATTTCTCGTCTTCCGCCCGATAAAACGTTATCGGACCGAGGAACCTTTGGAAACTCTTATTGACCTTAGTGACGTTAAAATTCAATGGACAGTTCTTCTTTTCGTCGATTCTTTTAATAGAATGTCAAATAAAAGTGCTCGAAGTTCTAGTGGATTTTGTATTTAAGTGTTAATGTCGCGCAGTTTAGTTATTGTTATAGTTCGATGACATTTTCAGTGTGTATAGTTAGCAGGATCTACGAAACGCATTTTTTAAACTTTCGTTATAGGTTGAGATAAAAAATATTATTTCAAATAAAGTGGTATTTTTTGTATATTTGATATTGTTGATATTTTAGATATTTTAGATATTTTTGATATTTTTGATATTTTTGACATTTTTGATATATTTTTGATATATATTTTTGATATTTTTGATATATTTTTGATATTTTTGATATATTTTTGATATTTTTGATATATTTTTGATATTTTTGATATTTTTGATATTTTTGATATTTTTGATATTTTTGATATTTTTGATATTTTTGATATTTTTGATATTTTTGATATTTTCGATATTTTCGATATTTTTGATATTTTTGATATTTCTGATATTTTTGATATTTTTGATGTTATATGTATGTTTAGATACATATTCACAAAAAGTTGAAAAACGTGAATTTTTATATTCTTTTTGTCGTTCCAGGTAATAGCAATATTAAAGTATATATATATTGTAGTCGTTGTCTAGTAAGCTAGTTCCTCTGTCATCCGAACAAAGTTTAAATTGTTAAAACAATTTGAAAATATTATTGCGTTGTTGTGAACTCATTAAACTTATTAAAAAAGAAAATACATGTCTACGTACTTCCAGCATTTTGCAATTAATCTAGACAATCTTTATTTTGCGTTCAGAATCTTCCAACAAACTTCTGAAATCGTCCGAATTTCAACTATCGCATTATTTCTACTAAACTATAAGTACTTTCAACAAGACATTAATTCTACAAGATGAGTTGATTTTACGTGTTTCTAGAATCATGGTGCCCCTTGACAATACAATATTTACCAATTAATTAATTACATTTATCAATTGATGGAATTCTTGCCCGGTAATGTAGGAATTATAGAAATAAGTTTTAAAAAGAAATCAAAAATTATAAATTTCACTTTTGTTAGATTTTTCTTCGGTATAATTACGAGAATTTTACATATTTTTTCATTTTGAGGCAGACAAAATGGCCGCAATCATGGCCGCAATGCCACTAATTTTAATCTTCTAGGGTCAAAACAATTTTCAAATGTTATTTAAACACTTGTAAATAAATATTATAGTTCATCATAATTGTTCTCGCTAAAACCCCGAAGGAAGTTAAATAAACATACAATTTACGCTAGCATAACTGCTTAACATAAAACAAGCTTGGGTATTGCTCATGAACACCGGTTCTTCGAACCGGTATCTCCGCTACTATCTCTTTACAGTCGAGTCGCGGAGTGAGATTGCCGTCCTATACTACAGTCCAAAGTACTGCTTAAATTTTAAGTAGTATCAGTATGAGAAGGCTCCCTCATGCAACTCGAGCGAATTAGCACCGTAGTGAGTATAAAGGTTCGAGGGGTCGGGTGCTTGTAAGCAATCAGTGTATCCAGGACTGGCATAAATGTCTCCACCAACTGTGAGCTCCAGTCGAAGCTAAGATTTCGGAATTTTATTAGCTGTGGAAAATGCTTTAGCATCTACTATACAATCTGGATCTTGTTCCATACGAATATCACTCACTGTTTTCAGCTTGAAAGATTTTTGACCGATCTTTTCCTGGCCGATCTTTATGCAAAATAAAAATTGTCTCGATCAATTGTCCAAAAGAGAAGTTCAATAAAGATGTACTTCTTCGTTGAATAGCTTCAATAAATTGGAAATAGTGTAACGAGGTTTTTACCTTTCGCTGATGTCATCGCTTTTACCAGCAATTTATAATAGCAGCGATTGAAAGGTTTACGCGAGTTTATAATTCTAAAATAATTTTGTTGGCTCAATTTTAATAATTCACGGGTAAATACTCAATTTCTGCCTTTGCGATAATATGTTGAGTTTTTAAGTATTTAATTTTTGTAGACCCATTATCGAATCACGGGGAAAAGAAAATTTAGGAGAATATTTTTCACGAGCGATAGCGAAAATACTGAAAGTGAAAATACCGATACCGAAAGCGTTTGCCATGCAAGACAAACAGTAACGTGCTCGAGATCACAAAAATCTGAATATATTTGGACTACGGAAAGCTTGGAACCAGAAATACATTCCGTACTTCGGTGCCAACTACTCGATAATGAGCTCCGTTCACAGCGATCACATTTTAACGCAAGCGCTCCGTAGCGAAAGGGTTAAAGACGTTTAAAATTCGCCATTTTTGGGGAAAGTACACGTGTAGTAATTTCAGCTGTCTTCTGCTTGGTATAAGACTGTGGTCAACAGAGATTTATTTAAGAGGGTAGGCTTTTTCGTCAAGACGCGATCTTCTGGGATTTCTGTATTTCAACCAATACAGTAAAACTTCGTCGTTAATATGAACTAAATTTTAGCAGCGCCTGGTTAACTGAAGTCTATCTTGATAGAAATCCTGTTACATGGACGTGAACTCCTCTTAAATGAACGAAAAATCGTAATCATGCGTGGGAAACAGGTGGGTTGCTACAGATTTTATACTTTAAATTTATTCTTCTGTGGATCATATTCACCATTTCGTGAAATTAATCTTTTCATAAATCATATTCACCTTGTTGCTAATACAATTAACGTTTCTACAGGTCTTCTTCACCTTTCTAAATGAAATCATCCTCCTGTAAATCGAATGCACTTACATGTATACAGTTATTTGTAATAAAATTCATGTTAAATTTAAAAATCGAATAACATTCTATGAACGATCATTGAAGATTTCTGAAGATTCATCGTTTGCAATGGAATTTGTATTATTTTATAAATAAGCATATAAAGTCGTGTTAAATTGAAAAACTGAATAGATGACGGCATCTATCTTGATTGAAATCCTGTTCGTTCACAGCGATCACATTTTCTTGAAATTTATGCTTTTGTGGATCATATTCACCATTTCGTGAAAATAATCTTTTCATAAATCACATTCACCTTGTTGCTAATACAATGAACGTTTTTGCAGGTCTTCTTCACCTTTCTAAATGAAATCATCCTCCTGCAAATCGAATGCACTTGTATGTATGCAGTTATTTGTAATAAAGTTCATGTTAAATTTAAAAATCGAATAACATTTTATAAATGACCATTGAAGATTTATGAAAATTCGTCGTTTGCAATGGAATTTGTATTATTTTCTAAATAATCATATAAATTCGCGTTAAATTGAAAAACTGAATAGATGACGGCATCTATCTTGATTGAAATCCTGTTCGTTCGCAGCGATCACATTTTGTCGCAAGCGTTCCATAACGAAAGGGTTAAAATCGGAAACGAATTAGCATCGCGCACAACGTTCGCTATGAAAGCGCCGTGGCGGATGGACGAAGCGGACGAAGCGACGAGAGAGGACCGTGGACGTGGTTCCTCGTGGCATATCGATTTCAAGATTAAACGGTGCCTTGCGGTTAGGAGGAATGCTGCGTTTTCCGCCGCGCGTGCAGCACGGCGTAGGAAGAGAGCTTGCGACGCCGGGGGAAGAAAGCGGGCTGACGAAGAAACAATGGGATGGAATCAACGTTCAAACAATTACTATATACCAGCAACATCGTCGCCGGTGTTGATAATAATTCTGCCGCGAGACAATAGGCGGGGCTCAGGCGTCGAGACCGCCTCGCCGTCACTACGAGCGAACCAGGCATCCAGCGAGATAAGCTTTTAATTTTCCCGGGGCCCGACAATGCCTCCAAATTAAAGCGGCCTTCGCGCCTAGTCTGCAACCGGCGGAACGCACAGCGGCGCGACACAACGGCCGCCTTTTGCATAATCATTTTACGAGCTGGCGAAATCCGCGGCAAATGCCGGGGCTGATTTTTCCGCCCCTATCCGATCAAACGAACGAGCGGGGATATACGGCGGTGAACCGACGCCGAGAATCCGGCCGATTTGCTCGATTTCATGCTCGATATGCTTGATTCGCTGCCGATAAATCCGCCCACCATCCCGCACCGCCATTCTTTAGAGAGTCTCATGATTTACGAATAACGATCGTTTCACCCGTTGCGGTTCCACCGCGGACGGGGGGGACTGTAAGTACCAACGGAATTTCTCAATAGTTTTTTCAGACGTTTTCTCCAGTCTTTCTTGCGACCGACGAATCGAGAAAATTTCGGGACCATGGAAACCGAACTGTTTACGATAATGGTTTAATCGGCGTAACTCTGCCGAGAGCAGACTGCCAATATCGAAATTAACGCATCGACGGCCGCGCCGAAAACATCTGAAAATTTCGTTGGATTAAGGTATTTTAATCAATTGAGTGAAACTTGCGAAGCGAAGTTATGTGATTTCGATTACTATTTCAATGTTCTTATCACTTGCGAATCTTAATGAAATTAAGAGATTTTTACGGATTAGCGTAGAAGTTAAATTTTAAGTAATTTCGTCATTCGCATGTGAGTGACGCGGCAGTCAAAGTGTTAACAATGAATAAAAGCTTTTATATTTAATTCTTTTTCAATCTTTATGCGTTACAATAGATCCCCGGTTTGAATACAAACTGATAGATCGATCATCTGTGTTTCCATTCGAGGTAATAGCAAAATGAATAAATACTGTTCCGGTCATTTTACGGTAAATTTGAATAATGTTATTCTGCTTGAAAAAGTGACCGAATTTTGATGCGAGTCGCTGCGCGCGGAATAATAGTAAGTAATATAATAAGTAATAAAATATAATAAGTAATAATATAATAAGTAATAAAATAAGTCACTGCGCGCGGAATAATAGTAAGTAATATAATAAGTAATAAAATAAGTCACTGTGTGCGGAATAATAGTAAGTAATATAATAAGTAATAAAATAATAAGTAATAATATAATAAGTAATAACATAATAAGTAATAAAATAAGTCACTGCGCGCGGAATAATAGTAAGTAATATAATAAGTAATAAAATATAATAAGTAATAAAATATAATAAGTAATAATATAATAAGTAATAATAAAATAAGTAATAAAATACAATAAGTAATAATACAATAAGTAATAAAATAAGTCACTGCGCGCGGAATAATAGTAAGTAATATAATAAGTAATAAAATATAATAAGTAATAATAAAATAAGTAATAAAATACAATAAGTAATAATACAATAAGTAATAAAATAAGTCACTGCGCGCGGAATCAGCCGTATCAATTCGGCTCGCGCGAGAGAATCCAGTTAACATTCCTCTGCCCTTATCTCCGGTGACATTTTCAGCTTCGAGGTCAACAACTAGAAACTGTTAACCGTTAATTATGGGCCAGTGTGCGCGCATCACCAGTCAAACGTCCAAAGAAAGAGAATGGTCGTCTATTTGGTGTTCCGACGTAGCGCGTTAGCGGCTTCTAAACTAGGGCCGTGTGTCGGCGCTGGCCGGATAGGAAGGACGGAACGAACGTAACGAGTTAACAAAGATAAAAGGCAGCGAACAGGAAAGCTTCTATTTTTTACTCGACTCAGGACGACAATGGACTGGAATTAAAGCGAGGCACCGAGCCTGCGTAATTGTTTTACGAGCGGATAAAATTCATGGACGTTCGCGTTAATACGGCTGGATATATTCTTTTGAGCCGACGGTTTGCGTGAAACTTCGTGCTCCGTTGCGTCGTCGAAATATTTCCCGGGAATGTCAATAAACTTTGTTTATCACTTTCTTGCTAGGTGGACGCGTCGGTCCAAGGCGCGTTGTAAATTCGAATACTAACCATGTGTACATGAAAAGCTCTGTATCTCTGTGTGAGATTATCAATTCGAGATACGCGTTTTCCTATATTATTCCCAGAAATACCAAGCGATTTAACTGTGTATGAATTACGGTCGTGCACAAATGCGTGTGGCCGCATTTTTAAAAATATTCTTGCAAAAATAACACAATTGAGTGGAATAACAGAGAAAAAAAATAAAAACTGGAAATTAGATAGAATCTTATATAATTAATAGAATTAATACTGGAATAATAATAGAATCTAGAAATAGATTCTGTAATTAATATCTATTATAATATATATATATAAAATTAATTCTATTATAATAATAGTAGAAATCTCTAATAGAATATTATGTAATCCTTGTTTTATGTGTCGACGATGCAAATCGTGGTATTGTATGCAAAACGAGCGAGTAAGCACGCAAAAATAAATATCAGGTCGTCAAGGATGAAATTCGTAGAAAAGAAGGCAAATTTGGTTGATAATTTACAAATATAACGAATTACTTTATTCATCGAAGTATGCACTCATATCGTCTAGGTTGTTCAGGCCGGTACCTTTAACCCTGTTAAACCCCTAATTTAAAACCCTGTCGGACAAGAGTCAATGAATTCCTGAAAGGCCAGTTTTACAGCATTGTCAGAATTAAATTGTTTTCCTATTAGATTATATTATATATATAATAAATATATATATTTTGTATAAGTTTTTCATATTTTTTAGAGCATACAATAATTTCTTTAAACATACGAGACGTGTAACTTCCAACAAAAAAAAACAAACAAAACAAAACAGAACGGTAAAATATTAAGCCAACGTCGAATAATAAGCTGTTAAATTTGGCAATATTATTAACTACAAATTCTATCCTTGCCGACCTAATAATTTTTCATCAGTTACATCGTTCGAATGTGATTGCTATAATAAATAAAAAGAAATGTTGATCTCAAAAATTTTGACCATTAATTTGAGAACTGCCGCACGTTTTATGCAACGCATGAACAATGAGATAAACACGCGGAGCAACTAACGGAAATGAGTGTTTCCTTAAATATTGTCGACAGCCGAGTAACCAACGCGGCGATTTATGAAAGTTTCGCACGAGCGTTTCGCTCGGTTCGTTACTTTGTTAATTGGTTTCCATTCAGTGGGCATCGCTTCCTGTCTTCGGCTCGCGGAACAAAATATCGCCCCGATATTCCAATATTCTAGCTTTAAGCAATGCACTCGGCTTATTCGTGCACTTTCATCATTCGACGGGCTCTCTCTCTACGACCGTCTACGTTTCCCCGGCTCCCAAGATCAATAGACCGCAGAGGGGCCCCCGCGTAAACTCGAAATTTCATTTATTCCGTTGATTAAAGCCACCCTCCAGTGTCTACTTTCGCAAATTTCTCGGCCCGACGCCGCCGGTACGTTTTCGTAACATCGACCGAAATTGCGCCGCTACTTCCGGAACGACTTGCGAAACCAAAACCGGCATCCCGCGAGAGAATTACGCTCTTCGGCTCCTCCAGACCCTCTTCCCCGCAATCCGACGAGAATGTAACCCCCCAAAACGATCAGTTTTAATCGGCGACTGAACTGGATCTATTTGGATAACTCGGTCCATTGTCTCGTGGAATAGAATAATTCGAAAGGCGGGCTTCGACCGTCTTCAACAATGAGGAAGGACCCGATCGACTTAAAGTGGAGAGATGCTGGGGTCCAAAGTGGAATCCAAAATGGAGGCCAACGCGGAATCCAGATGTACAGGGCGTCCCCAAAATGTCTTGCAATCCGTAAATTATATATTGATGTCTTTTATGTAAGTACAAATTTTTTCATAAATGAAATATGTAAGCAACATGAAATATTTAACAAAAATATACGTAACAGTTTTTGAGCGTGTTACTGTGCTCTTAAAAGATGAAAAGTTAATTAACTATGTGCCAATTTCTGTACATTGATCTAGTTTCTGTGCCTCAATTACTGTGATCAGTTCTAGGTAAAAATTTGAAGCAACTTCTTCCTTTACAAAAATTGTCTCCGAGGCACTGTTAACGAGTTATTAACGAAAAACAGTGACCAATAAGAATCGAGTACGGCTGACGCGAGGCGGCCCAGCCAACCAGCGCGCTAAGCCTAGTTCCGCTCAGTGGCTCGGTCGCCTCGCGCCAGCCGAGCTCGCCTCTCATTGGTCACTGTTTTTCGTTGATAACTCGTTAACGGTGCCTCGGAGAAAATTGTTGTAAAGGAAAAAGTTGCTTCGAATGACCTATGGAACCCGCCACTTTCGGATTGCGAGACATTTTTGGGACACCCTGTAGAGTGACCTGTTCAGTGAACGAACAGTTAAGCTGTGTAGGTTTGTTAAAGGGAGGTTTCGGTCTAGAACTTGAAAAAAGATTTTTTTGTTTCTCACCTTTGATAATGCTTCAAGAATACATACAGTGACTCGCATTAATATTCGGACACGATATTGTTACAAGAATTATTGCTCCTTCTTATTGTTTATGATAGTATTATTGAATAAATTGTTTTCTCATATAATAAAGCACTTCTTAAAGTAAGTAGATTTTTGAGCTGCTGTTGAGGCATTGCCCTCAAAACTGTGGAACAAAGCTTCGAAATTATTTGTTTCAGAACAAAAGTTCATTTTGAAAAAAGCCGTAAGATTGTTCAATATTGTTCATACATTCTTGAACACGATCTTTTTTAAGGCATTCATATTAAGCCATTCATATTTAAAAAGATAACACCATAAAAATTGTAAAATGATATAATAGAAATATTTGGTGTTGCATTGAAATTAAAATGTCTTTTGAGCACACAGTGTATTAAATAAATATTTGTACTTTTCAGATAGAATTTTGCAATATATTTCGTTATGCTTTTCGTCGGTGTTTTATTATGTACAGAAACAGGATTGTTAATAACTTACTGTTCGTAAATAACAGAATCAAAATCATAAGTTCGTGGACATAACAGTTCTTGTACATGCTATAAAACAAAAACTACGAGAATTCTATCGTATTACATCATGATCTGAAAGAAACGAAAGTATTTCAATCGTGAAAACAATATTATTTTTTCCATTGATTTCAACGTTCATGGGATCTCATATACTTATAATATAATATACTTATATACTCATATACTAATATTACTTAATATACTTACTCATATACTAATAATAATATATAATATATATTTAGTTTTACAAATCCGATGAAATAGAATAAAAAAGAAATTACGATCTATGTTACTGGATCGGCTAGTCTGTTGACCATAAATAAACAAGACAATGGGAATACGCATCAAGGGAGAACAATATTATTCTTATGGTCGGAATAATAACATTCTTCCTGGATTATGACACGATACGAGTTGTTGCATTTGATGATGCACGTTGCCTCGCATGCATATAAACATAAATATACTCCCAGCAAATCAATAATATTTGTGTATGAAAACAGGAATAAATCAGTGTCCAGTTAACGATGTGTGTGTTAACAGTAATATTATTTACGTGATGATATCGACTCTTTAACTGCTTGTAACAATTACAAATTTGTAAATATTACTGTTTACAAGCACCAACGAATGTCATCGTAAACAATGAGATAAACGAACAATGTGCAAACAAAACATTTTTGGTTTATTACCTGTTAATTGGATAAGCTTTTCAGCCCCGATCTCCGTATGAATATAATTCATATATTGACTGCTGCGTCACGTACAAATTAACTTTTGTCTGGTCGAAAATGCGAAATACCATTAAGTTCAATAAAATATAATTTGATTGAGTTTCAATCACTAAATATAAATGAAACAGATTTATTCATATGATTTTCGGAAAATATGAAAACCGTGGAATTTATAAGAATGTAAATATTTCTCTAAAAAAGTGAGGAAGATGAGTCGGTCGGTGTTTTTCGTTAGGATTTTGTTAGTCGATAGAATTGTGCCGTTTATTTAATTTAATATCACTTGATTTGATTTGTTTTTTTTATTATCTTCAGTTAAAGCTTGAAAGTGGCAACAATTACAAAAAAAATATGTAACAATTTTCTATGTTATTGCATTTTATAAAACTTTTAATTCATCCTTCAATTTCCACAAATTAACATTTCTGACTTATAGAATTATTAACATTTCTGTTTTCAACGGCTCGATAACTAACGACACTGCACCGTTAATTTCGAAGCATAAAAGTAAAATACAGAAATTCGTGTTATTCCACGATGGACATGTAAGTCGTCGTAATATTCCTCGGACCAATCAGTGATCTGGTCGAATGTGAATAAAGCTTATTTGCATACCGCGGAGAACACATTCAAACTCAAAGAGGACAAACCCACGGCGCGGAATATCTTGGAAAGTCAACGATGGAAAGTTTTCAGTGTAAATACCCGAGTTCCAGTTGCTCTACCACAAGATTTTGTCATAACATTCCATAGAACATGTTGTAATCTTGTTAGTCGAATTTCCATGATTATATTACCAATACATATATGTATAACCCCCGTGGTAATCGTAACATTGTTAATTGACGTTGGTGTGTTGTCAAACTTTACAATCGGTATCAGTCAGCTTATTTAACGAATGAGTGCTCATTTGTAATCGCAATACATGCAACGCAATACCAACAAGATCAAATTCATATCTCAATGATTTATAGTTCTATAGTACTGTAAAAGTTGTAACATTCTGCGATAGTTGTGTGGATAAACCACACTTATGTTCGCCATGTTTTAACAAAGTTCATCGTAACATCCCTTTGTAATCGCATACAAACTTGAATTTAACTAAAATGTTATATTTTAAACTAATATAGGCATGATAAAAAAAATTATATGTGAGGATGCAACTCGCTTGGCATAATAATGATCAGCCAGGTATTTGTTAAAGTAATTCCTAGAAAAATAAATTTATTGGTTTGCTGTGTTATGCATGTTAAACTATACAACCTTTCCTTGATAATTATGATTTTTGCACTATTTTAATTATTGTAAAGCATACGCCAGAAACAAAATAATACAAATGTAAAGCGTGGGCCCCACGCCCACGCCCCACGCGGCTTGAACGGAAAGTCCTCAAAAAACGGTCTGGCAGGGAACGTGTTAAAATGTAAAAAATCTTATATAATAAACAGATATATAAACTATGTATATATAGTATTATTTAAGAATACTAAATGCAAATTAGAAATGTGCGTATCCGCTTCCTGTTACTTGCCAAGCATGTTTTTGGAGCGTTCGAAAATGTGCGGTCTTCGAGGGCGTGTTGAACGCGCAGAGCCCCGTCCGCAATGTGTTAAGATACATATGTTTTTTTGAAGCTGTCATTTTACCGCTCATGGTAAAACTAGGTATACATGAAATGTCGGTAGGTTTAGTGTTAATAACTTGCATATTCGTTGATGCACAGCAAAACAACCGCCACTGAATAATCTCAGACAAGTAAATAACAAGTCCGTACAAAAATCATCGTCGTATGTAAATACAATACCTCACGTGCAATCCTGTGCTAAAGTCAACGTGCTACAATCGTCTCTCGTACAGTGCGACGTCGTCGAACCCCATAGTTTATGAAGAACGCGCTGCATATCGCAGCACCCCCGCCCCTCCGCGCCCAGTTCTATTACTCACGATTCTATTGTCAGTCTCAGCTCCATTCCCGAAAACAGCCCCATGCATTGCCGCACGATTCCCATCAACGGCCGACAGGTCGCAGAGCGAACAACGTCCAGCAGCTGGAACGCATCGTCGTCAACGAAGAAAAACGCCGTGCTGGTTTCGAAATCGGAATCCGATGGACAGCGTTGTCATCGAGATTTATGAGACAGAGGACCTGCCGCACGCGCGTCATTCGGCCCAGGCCGTAGCCGGTGTAACATCGTAATGATATAGTGTCGCGGCGAAGAAGTTTTCGTTAATGGGGCCCGGAGGGGGGAGGGTGCCGGGGGTAAAATGTGTCCGAAGTTTAGACGTCACCGGCGCGGCGCGCGGCTTTAAGAAGTTGTCTAGGGCCAAGGTAGGGGGTAGAATCCATTGTGCGCGTTAGGTCGGCTGCTAGCTGGCCCGTCGTCGTCGCCGTCGCCGTCGCCGTCGTCCTCGTCGGATGGAGTGCCAAGGCGGATGTCTCGGTAGCCGAGCCGCGCCGAGCCACGTCGAGCGAATATAGGCTTTTGCCTGGAGAACTTCCTTCCGGCGAACTTCGCCGGGTATATTGGCTTAGTTTCGAGCGACGTGCTTGGATACACGGGTTAAATATATTCGCGGACATCTTCGTCCTGGGAACAACACCACCGGCTACGTTGCCCGTGCGCGGCCCCCGCGAAACTTGTTACGCTTCGGATGAACCCGAACAGATCCTGTTCGAATCTACACGCGAGTTTGCTACTAATGGCGTGTAAAACAAGAGATTCTCGGGATCGGTCGGGAGTTCTTCGGTTCGCCAAGTTCGAAACATCGTCCGGACCGTATGTCGCACGTGAGTCCATATTTGGTTGCCTTCGAGGGAAAAATGTGTTTCTCGGCAGCGCGTGGATTGGTGATCAGCGGAATGCAAGTTCTATGCGGTTGTGATGAAAATGATTTGGTTAACCTTTATGTGCGTAATCGGGTGTCTGAGTACCAACTTTTATGTTTACTTATCATTTTTTTTAGTGGAACACCCGGTATATTCACGATCACAGAAGTATTTAATTGAGTTCCCAAATATGAGCCGTTTATTTTGAAAGTGGCATAAGTCAGTTTAAAGTAATGAAAAGTGGTGATTTTTTCATGTTTATACGAAATTATTTATACCGAGGAAAATATCGGTATCCTAAGATAACAAATACAAGTGAATCTTCTCGAAAGTTAGCATCCATATTTTTAAACGTGTTCAAACGCGAACCCTTAAATATATCGACTTAAAAACAAAGTGACTTATGCCACTTTCAAAATAAACGACTCATATATCTATTGTAAATGAACTTCCGAAATATTTCTCCTCATTTTGAAAGACTTTTGCCCATCGGACAATTGCACGATAGGCGGAACAAACGTTATAAACATTAAAAATCATTCTGTCAAAACGATCGAAATAAGGACTGAACCTTCTGCATGCATCTAAAATCGTAAATAAAATGATTAATCTGTCGATTTGAAAAATATGAGCAATGTAGTTGTTCAGAGTTATCGTCGTAGTTCGCGAATATTTTCTCATTCTATCATATGTTATTCTGTTATGCTTATTTACTTCCGATCGTTTCAATTTCCTATTAAATCCAACTATCCATTCGCGAAAATAGACGACTCATCATATCATAATGGAATCATAGTCGTTACAATGGTTTCATTATTAATGTTACTATCACGGATATTAATATGATCATCAAGTCTTCATTAATCGTGATTAAATTACGCAAAAATAACACTAATACTAATAAATAATCATAATTTATATTCATTAATTGGTGATGTCATAAATATTCGAAAATCTGCTTTTCCTAATTAAATACAATTATTTACAAAATTGAGTATACGCAGTTTAAAACGCAATAACTTTTCCAAAATCGGACTAAGTGATTTGAATTTCTTTTTTAGATGATAGAGGGATTGGTCTACTAGACGACCACTAAATGGTAGTGAGAGACATTTATAACTGAAATCGGCAATTACTTAGTCGCCAACCCAATAGAGCCACTTAAGGTAAAAGCAATAAGCACTAATATTTACAGTAGAGTCTGTCGGACCCCGTGTCCGCAGTTAAGAGTTAATACTTTAATGAGCCCCACGTGGGAGGATCGAAAACGGGCATTGCGCCAAATGATATTAGATATTGCTGCTAGAAGCAATGAAATAATTATGTGCTTGTTATGCAGTCGCCTTATATAGATTTCATGTGAACTGTATCATAGTAGAAATCTAGACGCCGAAACGTCCAGCGTGACGAAGAAATAATTAAAAAGAACTTAGTTAGGCAAATTGGAATTCTCCGAGACGAAGGGATTTCAACATTATAAGGAAGAACTCGGAGTGCTAAAAATGCCACCATCTGCATTTCACATGTCCGAGGTTTGACGGTTTTCCTGGACGAGACGCGCATCAGCTGCTCGCGACTGCTAATTTCCTTCCAGCCCGACTGTCTGCCAGACGCGCACTTATTGATTTCAATAGAATTACCTCGGAAAATGCTTCCCCTGTTAGATCACACTATGTGACGTTCATCTTCCTACCGGCAGATCAATCGACGCGACATGTAGGTACGCTGCCCCTATATCAGTTCTGCATGAATCCCGACACGTGAATTTCGGACTGTCTGATCCGCTGATAAGGGTCGCTGTAAATTAGGGAAGGAATGTCACCATTCTACGGTCACTGTCGTAAGTACAATACAAGTCCAAGCAGAGTTGTAGATGAAACGGCTGGGCATTACGCGTCAGTTATGTCATGCTGTACGATACGTAATGAATATTTTCGAATTCATCATTTTCATTGATTAATTTTTAACTGTTTAAGGAAACGAACAAATTCCTTACGGCGAGCATAGAATAATAATAGAATTAATTTTCATCGATACGCGCGTCTTACGGTTTGCTAACCTATAGTCCTCGCGCGACAAGAAGGCGCCTTTGCGCTTACGTTCCCCCTCTTACTAGCTGCCCCATTGTCGCAGCTATCCGTCACTATTGACCGACCGCAGTCTTCGTCACTAGTAAAAGGCAGCTAGTAAAGGGGGAAGTATAAACACAAAGGTACCTTTTTCTCATGTGAAGACTATACGTGTACCGCGAAAAATGCATAAAGCAGTCATGAAGTCAAGGTGTACTTCACGGTATGAGCTCGTGTGGGCAATGTTTTTGTGGAAGTTTTTAACTTGGTCACTAATGCTTTTAAATACTCCAATAAACGACATTTTTAATTAATTAATCCCCTCATAAATTCCATCATCAGAAAGTAAATTTATATTTATTGTCTGCTAATGTTTACTATGATGTTTAATATGGGTAATTCGACGAAGGAATTTCATTTCGATTTAAAATATACGATTAGCATGTACATTCAGCAGATTAGGTTCAATATCTTCAGAACACACACACACACACACACACACACACACACACACACACACACACACACACACAAGAGTTTCACGCGATATTATAGGACAAGTTTTATTCTATAAATTCGCTAGTTTTACAGACCGTTGGTAAATGTATGATCGATCCAAGAACAATATCAATATAAAAATACAATAAATTCTCTCCAACTGACGCTCAGATTGTACACAGAAATGAACAATTCGTGAAGAGGAGATGCGATTATTCGAGCCTCGCCTCTCGTTTTTATAGTTGTCGACAATCGGCAACTGTAAATACCAACCGCATTTTCGTGAACAATCTGAGCGTCAATTGGATATCCCTGAAGCGAGCAATCAAATTGGCACGAACAATTCGAACTATTCATAACTTATTCCATTCACTGTACATCAAACTAAGTTAAGCATTTAGCGAATTCCCAATAGCTCTGGTAGATTCGTTAGTCTTTTCTAGTCGGACGCCACGAAGTCCGCGCGAAGTTCGATCTTCGTTCGGCGGAAACGAAATTAAGAAAGGTCGCCTCGAGGTTCGCCTCGAACAAGTCTGCAGAATTTTCAGCCGACAATTTTGCCCGCGAAACAAACAGAGATCAACGAGGAATTGGTAGGGTTGACGTCAGTTGGCCCGGAGTTGAGCGGCGAACGAAGATGAAAATATTCCGAGGAACACAGGGGAAGTCAGGCTTGGCGAGGAACACGAAGAAGTGGCGAAACGGGGTATCGTTAACGCGGAAGTACAGTCCTACGGAAGTTATGGAGCGAGCCAGACGTTGTTTGTAAACTTTTAACGCTACACTGCCAGCCATACTCCCAGTTATACCCCTTTAATCCAGCCGCGACTGAGATGCATCCGGGCGCAGGGAAACGCAGCTAGGATATACATATTTAATAACGGAAATGCATAACAATGAGCACACTTCTAGACACTGCTTCTTCAGCTCTCCCCATCGTGGCCTGCCTATCTACGTCTTAATCCCTTTCACGTGAATTACTCCGCCTCGGTGGCACGCCTTTGAACGTTACTTCGCGTTTACGTATTCCATCGCGTTCCTTTGCCATCGACGCGACGCAATACACGGAAGTCACCAACGAGAATGTCTCTACGAATGTCTGGGACACGAGCAAAAACTTGAGTCGTTTATTATTGATAAGAAACGACGACGCGACGTATGAATCTTATATGTATAAATGCACCTCCTTTACTTCTCCTTCGCCGGCGAATCGATTAGAATTTCTGCATAAATGTTCATAGAAAATGCAATTTTCTTAAGTAAGTTCAGTCAGCCGTGAAAGGTTGTACGCAACTATGTCAGACACCCAACGAGAATTTGTCGACGCAGGCTTCGGTATGCTAACTCGGTGTATCGTAGGCTCGCTTACACCTGCTACAACAAGCATGTCGAGCAAGTGAACCACAAGGTAGGCTCGGACAGGATCCGAGTCTATTGCTAGAGTCATTCGCTCAAGTTACCTTAACCCTTTCGCTACGGAGCGCTTGCGTCAAAATGTGATCGCTGTGAACGGAGCGAATTATTGAGTAGTTGGCACCGAAGTACGGAATGTATTTCTGGTTCCAAGCTTTCCGTAGTCCAAATATATTCAGATTTTTGTGATCTCGAGCACGTTACTGTTTGTCTTGCATGGCAAACGCTTTCGGTATCGGTATTTTCACTTTCAGTATTTTCACTATCGCTCGTGAAAAATATTCTCCTAAATTTTCTTTTCCCCATGATTCGATAACGGGTCTACAAAAATTAAATACTTAAAAACTCAACGTATTATCGCAAAGGCAGAAATTGAGTATTTACCCGTGAATTATTAAAATTGAGCCAACAAAATTATTTTAGAATTATAAATTCGTGTAAACCTTTTAATCGCTACCATTCTTATTGATAATATTCTTCATATTTCTCTAACAAACATATCCCTTACGTCCTTTAACACGATTATTATTTATTAAATTAGCTTCGCGAATCATTCGTCGAACTGTGTTCGGACATGGAATTATTTAAATTAAAATATCATTTACGTACTTTGTTAATCTTCACTGTACACCTTGCTTAAAAATTTCATATGTTGACCTTGACATAACCTTGACAAAACCTTGACATAACCTTGACATATGTTGACCTTGACATAACATTGACATATGTTGACCTTGACATAACATTGACATTTGTTGACCTTGACATAACCTTGACATAACCTTGACATATATTGACCCTGACATAACCTTGACATAACATTGACATATGTTGACCTTGACATAACATTGACATTTGTTGACCTTGACATAACCTTGACATAACCTTGACATATATTGACCCTGACATAACCTTGACATAACATTGACATATGTTGACCTTGACATAACCTTGACATAACCTTGACATATATTAACCCTGACATAACCTTAACATAACCTTGACATAATCTTGACATAATCTTGACATAACCTTGAGTAATTTAACCGTGACGGCTGTTTTAATTTTCTAGTGTGCATGACACCTTGTGTGTAACATATGAAATTGTTAAGCAAGGTGTACATCAAGCAACGCATTCGAGCGAAGAGCGTGAACAGCGTGAAATTCGACTTGGCATTTCCTCTTTTTCAAATTCCGAAAGTTTGCCGAAGCGAGCGGAGGCGCAACTAAATAAGCGTTCGATAAAACGACGAACGGGATCGCTGTTTAAACAACGATAAAAAAGAAAAAAGGAGAAGAAAAATGACGACTTGATCGTGTACGTTTTCGGCCGTTCCGCGGCTCGGTTTAACGATAACCTCGATAGAAATTTGCCAGGAATTTCCATTACCGGCCGGACCTGATTCCGTGCCCGGCATAACATTCCCGGCGCGGGCGCATTGTTTCGCGTTAACTCGCCACTATGGCGCGAAACTTTCGCCCAGCCAATAATGGGAAATAGAATTCGAAAGTACGCCCCAGAACCGGATTGGAAGAGTTCCTCGGTCTGGCTGGGGTGTTCTCGTTAAAATAACGAAGCGATTTATTTTTACGCGTTAGCCCGAGAATTTTCCCGCGCGAACCTATCGAAGCACAGTCAGCTTCGATTCGTTTCAATTCGTTGCCGCCCGACGCTCTGACTGTTGCTCGCTCCGCGAGCCAAGATATCCCTCAAGGCCTCCACAATTGCCCCGACACGTTGCACTTTTCCATCGCCTCGCCTCGCAGACGGAGCAAAAGTTTTCAGAGAAAACGTACCGTTGTACTTTCGATAAATACATAAATGTACCTGTACTTATGTATACATATATATATATACACGATGGCAAAGCGTCTGACGATAGAGCGACGCGAACATTATTTCAACATCAAAAGAGGGAACTCTTGGGTTCGTAATTGGATTCCTGGAACTGTGGCTTTTGGTAGCAATTTGCGGTTTTATAAACCGTTTTGTGAAGGCGGATTAACTCCTCGACGACGACGACGACGAACACGTAATGAAAAGGCAACTGTTCTCTATATAAGTTAATATCGCGGTGTAATTACAACGTTTATTTCATTAAAATCAACATCAAATGCAACCTCCACCTCGGTGTCATGTCGTTGCGCGAAGACGGCAAATACGCGGTGGCAAATTGGAAATGTTAAACGTTGAAAATCGCGTTTCTTTTTTCTGACCGAAACTGAAATCTTACCTGTACTCCTATCGATACCTGTACCGATTCGAAAATTATTCACGTCACATTGTATCTCCTTGAATATCATGCAAATTTTGTCAATTACATTGTTTCATTATCAATGTAACAATTGCCCACTCCACTTACAATCCGAAAGTGGCGAGTTCCTCGGGTCGTTTGAAGCAACTTTTTCCTTTGCAAAAATTTTCTCCGAGGCACCGTTGACGAGTTATTAACGAAAAACAGTGACCAATAAGAATCGAGTACGGCCGACGCTCCGCCCGTGCCTAGCGCTGCCGCTGCGTCAGATGGGCAGCGCCACGCAGCATTGGCCGCAAGGGCGGAGCGCCGGCCAATCTCGCCGCCCATTGGCCACTGTTTTTCGTCGATAACTCGTGAACGAAGCCTCGTAGAACATTTTCGCTAAGAACAAAGTTGCTTCAAATGATCCGAGGAACCCGCCATTTGCAGATTGCGAGACATTTTTGGGACACCATATGACTGTCATTGTACGTTCTATCGATCATGTTTTACATTTTGTTTGGTATTACTGGTAGGGCTTGTTGCCCTACAACTGAGCTAATTCAGTCGAACCGAAATCCCGTGTACATTTATTGCGGCGCAGGGGCGGGCAAGTTACGAGAGCAGACGCCCCGTTCACCGGAGAATCGAGCGCGCTTAGCCGCGTACAGGCTTCTTGCGTGGCTTGGCTGTTCATGCTTTGAGCCGCGATAGACTTCAATTAAACGCAGCAGCGTCGACTTGGAAACTAATATGCCATTCGGCAACTCCGCGAGGTATTCAAAGAGCTGGGAGTGGGGGGCGGGAAAGCAAGACGGGGGCAAGGAAGGACATGTCTTGTACGATCAACAATATCTCGTCAGATTGGTGTAAAGGAGGCACGATGGGACCTCGATAGTTGCAACGTTCATGCATACAGGTAAGTCTTATTTGGAGGACTGTTCTAATTAATCCCTCAACGCACGGCTACTTTCATTTGCAGAGTGAATCGGCCTTAATTAACACTTGAATATCTCTGTTATTTTGGAGACGCGAAGAAACATTATTAACCCCTTGTATTTTAATAAGTTTAACTCGTGACAGAAATTTCTACCAATAACCTGTCATAAATGACATTTAAATCGAAATAAAACGGTTTAGGGTGACTTCGATTTTCGAAAAAATAGAATTAGGGTAGTCGAGCCGGTTATTCTGTGGTGACCAATTGCTGTGCCGCTGGATTTTTTTTTATTTTGTTCATTTTTCCATGAAAAAGTTTAATATTTCTTATAAATCGATGAATATAAAATTAATTATGCTCGAAAGCAAATCGAAGCTATAGAAATTGGTCACCCCGTAGTAACCGACTCCACCACATTTTACATTTTTTATGCATTAGTTGATGCCCAAGATTTTCCACAAAAAAGTATTGACCTAAAAAGTACAGTAGACAAGTTGGCATAACATTTTAAATAGATCGATATTAAATTTTTCAATTAAAAAATAAACAAAATAGAAGAAAACAGAAGTCACAGCAATTGGTCACCACAGAGTAACCGGCTCCACTACCTCAGTTGTTTCTTACTTTCATCTCAATTTGTCCAGATCTGGTTACGAAGAGTATAATTCGTGTAATAATTGCTTACTTTGCTTGTCATAAGAACGTCGATAGTTCTATGAAAGCTCTGTTTCCTTTGTCTACAAGTACACCGAGTGGAGCAGCGTTGCCTGGTCCCGGAGCCACGTGGTCTCCGAAACACCAACTCGTAAACATCGCGAGTTGGTCGAACGGCAAAGGAAGAATTTCGAGGGAATTCCCGGTACACGATCTAATCCGAACTCCGGTGATTTTCGCGGGATTTAATCCCCCGGAGGCTGGCAACGAAGCTAAGGTTTCTCCCAGTGAAATAAAACGAGCCGAAAGAACGACGGACAGGCAACTCGGAAGTTGGAAGACCTCGAGGAATCTGGGAGCTGCCATCCCCTTACTTCGTTGCGACTTATTGTCTGGTTTCGAACGAAATCTGGACAAATATTTCGATATTACTCCACGCTCCCCCTTTTTCTCCCTTTCGAGAGACTGTTGCCGATAAAGAATTCGTGGGTTGAACAATGAAGATCGTTTCCCGTAGACAGTAACCGTTTTCATCGAAAGAATAGTATTCCAAGGATTCCGTATTTACGGAACAATTCTGTTTCACGCGTGTTTATCAGATAAGGTCTTCTCCTCTACTCGCGCTATTCGACATCTTTTACGGAAATAATATTGGATTGGCAACTAAGTAATCGCTGATTTGTTCAATGAAATAGAAAATTTTTTTTTACTTGGAACGAAGTATAATCTGTAATGTATTTTCCATTTTGTTCGATGATCTTTCATTAAAGGATTCCGTTTAATTAAATTTCAGTAAAGAAATAAAAATAACTCCATTTAGAAAGACAAACTTGATGGTCATATAGTTCTGCACATTTACTAAAAATATAAATAAATTTAATGATGCAGAAACATTAGACTGAAAATTAATTTTAATGTAAAAAAACGCAGCGTTGCGTGTTTGGAGATTCGTCGAATATCCGTCATTCTACAAACTATTATGAATATGAATAAAGTCACTGATATTTTGTGAATCGAATGATCGCTGTTCGAACGTTTCATAGAAATCATTTCAAGCATGTCGATGCTCCGAAGTCGGATCGGGTTTAGGTAAATTCAATGTTGAGGATTTCTTAGGAATATTCCAATTTCTTCCCCTCGAGATGCTGGAGGAATATCCACGTCGTCTGGATACTTTATGCAGGCCAGGAAATGTCGTTGTAACAGTTTCGACGTCGGGCCAAAGAGGGAGAGAGCAAGGGGGGTACAGAAGAGGGAAACAACGGAGTAACAGGCGGAGTACTGATCTCCTTAAACAATCGTCCCGCAAGATACCTTTTAAAAGCATTTAGACGAACAAAAGGAACACGCGGAACGGGCATCATTTTTTATTCCACGAGCACCGGCAGAGCGATTCGTTTAATATAACATTCCCGCGCCGCGTTTCTGCGGAGCAATTGAAAAGAGAATCGCGGGAACGATGAAGTTTTAATGATATACCCCTGCCCTCGGTCTTCGAGCGGATAGCTTTCGATGGGAACGGAGGAATCATCGCGGATCTCTCTTTTAGTTTTATTGGAGGACACATTGAAGGCACGTTTCGAGGTCAGCAACCGGAAATGGAAAATTATGTACCGTTCGCCGAGAAGCGAACGTACTGACGATTAGGGACGATTCAAAAGCTAAAAGCATAAGCTTATTTTCGAGGGGTTAAGTAACTGGATTTTGCTAGAACTAATTAAGTAATTTATTGTAATTTACATTTCTCTAAAACATCCACTGTAATTGCAATTTGTATAAAAAATTCATACCGATTAAAATTTTTATTGAGAATCTATTACAATCTAAACTCTGACCCCTATTTAAATCTAATCATAATCGAAATTCTCATTAAAAATCTATTATAATTTTAATTTCTATTGAGAATTCTTACATAATTCAAATTTATGTTAAAAATATACTGTAATACAGTAGAATAGGTATCGTACTATAAAAGATGCAATTCTCACATTCTTAGTATGGAAAGTAAGAATTGCCTAATTGCAATGGTGACTTTTAATATACTTTAACCCCTTGCACTAACGAGTTAGAAGCGTGACGAAGATTTCATACATAATCTAATAAATACAAATGTTATTTATTTCTCCAAAACTAAAGCAAAATTTGATTCTTCTGTTATCAAAGTTCTAGAAATAAACGCGAATAAAGATATGCAAGAAGCAGAAAATGTCTTCTCTTGTTAGGAGAATAATTAGGGACGAAGGGATTAAATTTCAGTTTTAACTAGTTGAGGTTCGAGGACTTCAAATATTTTATCAAATGTTTTATTAACTGGAAAAGGAGTTCTATTGTAATTTGTCTGTTATATATTCAAGATTTTGTTGTGTGTGTTCATTAAAGCAAACAAAAAGAATCTATATTGAAAACAATACAGAAGTTTACTTACATCAGTTAAGAAATGCACTCTGGATCAAGACAATAATCAAGGAATAAAGCTCTTTCTGTGTCACAAAGTGTAAACAAATGAGAAATTCCACGAGAAACCACGATTTAATCATTTTAATTCATGCTGTCGGATGCCAAAAATTCCGGGAGATACAATTCCGGGTGTTTCCAGGATAAAACATGCAATAGTCTCAAGTTTGAGACTATTACAATGTTTATGAATCGATGACAGACTAATTTTGTCAGGCCACTGAATTTGACTGTTATTCAACCGAAACGTATGCTATCCTAAAAGTAATTCGCTAGATTTAATAACTACTGAATTTTAGTTCATTATATAAAATAACGTGGATGGCAGAGTCGAAAATATACAGCAAACAGACAACATTATTATACGCAAATTCATATTTTATAGACAAGTTCACAAAAATCTTACTTCTATTAAATATATAAAGTAAGAGTTTCAAAATCCAATAAGTAGCGAGGGAGAAAAGAATTGCTTCAGCGTTTCACTTTCTAGAATTACATTAATTACATTATTATTATTATTATTCTACTAGTGACGTCCCGGTGATGAAATAGAGATCGGCTAAATGACAAAACATTTACCCTTATGATGGCGCCCCAGTGATGAAACAGACATCGACTAGTCGACGATACCTCATCTACCTAGTGACGTCGCGATGATGAAATTGACATCGGCTAGTTCGCGAAACATTTACCCTTATAATGGCGCCCAGCTGATGTGATAAACTTTCGATTCTGATAAACTAAATTTTGATTCCCTTATCGAAACTACAAAATCGCATAAAATCTCTGGGCACGTAAAACCGCCTTGCCCTCGGCTCGTAACAATTGAAAAAATATCTTTTCAGCATACAAAAAGTACGAATACTTTTGTTTTACAAAGACCCCGGTTCAAGCGTCGAGAAATTTGAAAAAAATATTAGGTCTACCGGAAAGTTCTGTCCGATAGTGTCACTTCAATGCACAATTTGGGCAGATGAGATATGATTTATTCGAGCCTTGCGACTCGTTTTTGTAGTCGCCGGTTCTCAACAACGATAAAAACGAACAGCGAGGCTCGAATAATCGAGGCTTCTCTTCCCAAATTGTCAATTGTTGAGTACAAGCTACGCGACAATTGGAGAGAATTCACTGTAATTATATTTCTTATTACTATTAGGTCTACCGCAAAGATCTGTCCGATAGTGTCGCTTCGAGTTTCAATCCATACGCACATGTTGATTCGAGACATATATGACTATCTCTCTTTATCATTGCATTTACACACATGTACTCTCCTAAATAAACTGAAACATGGCTACCGATGATAATGCCAGACCACATGCTGCTTTGGCGACTCGTCAGAAAATCACAGAGCTAGGCCGGGAAATTCTGTCGCATCCACCATACTCCCCGGACCTAGCACCCTCCGATTATCACTTGTTTCTCTCTTTGCAAAACTTTTTACAGGAAAAAAAATTCAAAACCGAAGCCGATGTCAACCAAGCACTAGTCGAGTTCTTCGCCTCTAAAAATAAATCATTTTTTAAAAATGGCATTTACAAGTTGCCATCGCGCTGGCAAGAAGTCATAAGTAACGATGGAAAGTATATTCTACAATAAATATTATTAAATGTATGAAAATTGTGTTGTATTTCAATTCAAAAACGGACAGAACTTTCCGGTAGACCTAATATATCGTTAAAGATTGAAGATTAACCTGAAGATTCCTTATAATATGGGATCATTGAAAGTTCTTATTATAACGTAATGCGAAACTAAGAAAGACAATTCCAAAAGGAACACTAAAAGAGAACGCGCAGAAGTGATAGTTCGACAGATGATGAAGAAGGAATTATTCTAAATGATGGAAAAGTGATTACGAAGAAAATTATGACACAGAATGTTTGCTTTGTGCATGCGTTTAACACGCTGGCAAGAAGTCATAAGTAACGATGGAAAGAGTATTCTACAATAAATATTATTAAACGTATGAAAATTGTGTTATATTTCAATTAAAAAACGGACAGAACTTTCCGGTAGACCTAACATATCGTTAAAGATTGAAGATTAACCTGAAGATTCCTTATAATATGTAACATGTTATTGTTTACAAATATGGGATCATCGAAAGTTCTTATTATAATGTAATGCGAAACTAAGAAAGACAATTCCAAAAGGAACACTAAAAGAGAACGCGCAGAAGTGATAGTTCGACAGATGATGAAGAAGGAATTATTCTAAATGATGGAAAAGTGATTACGAAGAAAATTATGACACAGAATGTTTGCTTTGTGCATGCGTTTAACACGCTGGCAAGAAGTTATAAGTAACGATGGAAAGTATATTCTACAATAAATATTATTAAATATATGAAAATTGTGTTATATTTCAATTCAAAAACGGACAGTACTTTCCGGTAGACCTAATATGTCCGTCATCTGTGGACTTCCTCCTCTCTATTGCAATTTCTTAAGTCGCGAGAGACTGTAATTAGGATTGGACGGCAACGAAGGTCGTTTAGATCCGTTCAGCATGTACTGTTATTTCGAGCCCATGCTATGAAATCGCGGTTGAAGCGGTCGAATCGTTTGATTTTTTAGCAGCGATCGACTGGCCACGTCCAAGAATGGACTTTCCACGTGTTAACGTCGCAATTTCCTGTTGCATTATGCAGAACGCAGAGGCGCGTGCACGCCGGCTCGCGGCGGAAGCGAGGGTAAATCGGATCTCGAAACTTGCGATACATTACCGTACCCCGATCCCCCTCTGCCTTCGAGCTTTTGCATGTAAATAATGTGACAAGATGGCGTTGCGAAATCATAAAGTTACTGGCTCGAACGAGAGAAGTCGACGTCTCCCTTTCTCCCCTGTCCCGCGAACTTTCTCTCATTCTCTTGCCCTTCTATTCTGTCTTTCTCATTCCTGTGTCCGTTTTCTCGCTCTTTCATCCGGCTCGGTTTCCATCGATCGACCGGCAGACGAGTATCGTCGTCGTCGTCGTCGTCGTCCCGAAACGCGGGGAACGCATTTATTTTTCAAGGCCGAAATTTATGTATGACTCAAGCGCGATGGATGCCACAGCGAGATGGGATCCCTGCTCATCGCCGGCCGGTGCATTATCGATTTAAAACGAAAACTGAAGCAACCGGCGTCGAATCGCTCCTAAATTCCGCGAAACAACGACTTAGGAAGACAGCTTCACGATCGCACGATCGAATCGACCGTCCGATCCCGAGCGTACGGCCGAAGTAACCGTGCAGGGAATTCTATGGGGAATCGGGGCATTACATGCGACCGACCAGAGAAGATTCCACGTTCCAGCTAGAGCGCAAGAAGTATTCGGTTACACTTGTGGCAAGGGAGTAATATCCGACACGACCAATAAGGAAGATTTACCCTTTTCCCTGTTCGGAGGATAATAATATTTAGCGAGTTTCATGCGTGACTCGCGAATGGTGCTGCGAATAGATGAGATGCTTGAATTTGAAAAATTGTCTTTCTGGCTCGGAAAGAATACATTTTTATTCGAAATGGAAGGTGTGCCATCTCTCGTGCCATTGATCGATACTTCCCGTTGTTGAAATATTCAACAATTTTATTTCAAACATGTTTGAATGGTTTAGTGAGTTATATTTATATGAATAAGTTAGATTATGGATGTGTGGCTGTAGAAGAAAATTCTGAAGAATAGGATATACCAGAAGAAAAATTGTGAAAACGAATACGATGGGCGGAGAAAAATTAAAGAACAAGGGAGCACTGCTGATACAAAGAATTAAATAGATGGTTATTGCAGAAATGTCTAATATTATATGTTTTGGTACTGGAAACGTGTGATATGTGGCGCACACTCGGTAAAATGATGCAGATTGTGACAAAATCGAAGAACTTTTGATAGAAATGAGATACAGTGTTGATCTTTAAGGGAACATGGAGAGAGTGTAGTACGGACATTTTTTAACTTTGACAATTTCTATTAAACTTGAAACATTTCAACGAAACAATCTCGATTTCGTTAGCTTTTTCTTTAAAATCTCGAAGTAGCAGATAAATTTTGCGACTGAATTTGAAATCAGCGTGTCTAAATCTAAGGAGAATGATGTATAACATGTTGTAAAAAAATGTAACTGTATATAATTAGCCTTCCTTAATTAACCCTCAGCTTGGAAACAAAAATAGACAATTTGGGCAGAGAAGGTACGACTATTTAAGCCTCGTGGCTCGTTTTTATAGTTGTTGGCGATCGGTAACTATAAAAATAAAAAAAAATCAAGCTCAAATAATCGTATCTTCTGTTCCTAAATTGTCCATTTTTGTGTACAAGCTGAGGGTCAATTAGGGAGAATTTATTGCATTGGATAAATCACGATTTTGTTGGAACATTTCAAAAACACAAATTTTCGAGGTTGGAGAACCTACATTCTACATTCTCTTTATTTCTTCCTTATTCTGCATCACTTCAGCATTAATGTGAAAAAAATCATCTCGATCTTATTTCGTCGCTTTGTCTCACAGTGCGGCGTTCCACCTTGTAACCGTAGATATATCACACGAAGATAGTGATAATATTTATAACCTTATCTTTAACTGTATCTTATATTTACATTTATCGGTTTATAACTTCCGAGATATTTTATTTTGCCAATGAAATCACATTTATATGAAATCAGGTCGAAGTTTAGCATCAAGTAGATACTTATTTATGGTAACGTCGTATCCACATCAAACAATACTGAAAAAATAAAAATCCTACGAACAAAAAACTATCTCTCAATTATTTGGAGCCTCTGTATTTACTTCGATTCAACTTATCTACAGTATTTTAGGAAATGACGGAGGCGTTTAGGAGTGTCGAAAAACAAATACAATCAACAAATCAATTCTCGGCAATTAACTATGATTCCACCATTAATGGATAGAGTATTCTTCGCAGCATTCAATTGCAAAACATTCTGCGACGAAATGCTACTTGATTAATAGCATATCATTATCAGATTTCGAGAGCAAGATCACATAAAATGTTACTTTTCAGGAGATGTTTCACTGCGTCCAGTAAAAAAAATTCGTACTCCACTTACTTTTATATGATTTGAGAAGTCTTATAGTTACGCTTGCACGAGATATTCCTAAAATTCGAGATTATAATAAATGAAAATGGCTATTTACAGTTGCACGCTTCAAATCAGTTTCCTTCGTATTTTCAATTACTGAATTGTCACGATACAGGATAATCCTTCTCCGAATTCTTTTCGTTCGTAAAATAATCAATCCTTATTCCCTAGGCCACAGATTTATTTTCGAATGCCATTATAATCAAAGTATTCGGGATTCGTTTCGTTCACGCACGAAACACAACCCCATTTTTGTAAAAGAAAACAAAGCCTTTGTTAGTTATGTTCTCGTTTATCGAATGCCCAAAAACAACCAGTCGGTCGTTTGCTTTTTCTCTCGAAACCACATTGCAGCGGAAGCCCAATAAAAATAAATGGAGGAACACGAACTGCCGTACGATACATGTATCAGCGTTCGCATCGTTTGTTCTTCCGGATACGGAGGAAAATATTTGACGAGAAAATAGGTCTATTTTTCTGCAAGATAGGACCCTTCCTCCTGCTTAAAGGATGAGAAACGCTTTCGTGAAAACTTCCTGAACGCTTCCTCCAAAACTGGCTTAACCAACGATAAGTTACTCAATAATTCCTCGAACAGTGACCGAAAAACAATCCAGTTCATTGATGAAAACCAGCGTAAGATAAATTCTGCCCGTCGGCCAGCTGTTCAGTCCCTCGATTCATCCCGCGTCGAAAATAAAGCATCAACGAGCGCATATCTTAATTGAAAGCACGATGGCCGAGAAGGCATCGGAACTGCTCATGAATCGATCTAAATATAACGGGAGCATACAACGAACGCGGTGCTCGCAGAGTGATCGCGATGGTAGGCGGTAGTAGGCTATAGACGGTAGGGAGAGTATAAAGAGCGACAGAGAGAGAGAGAGAGAGAGAGAGAGAGAGAGAGGGAGTGAGTGACGAGAGTAGACTGACCTTGGAGAACCTCTCCTGTGTGTCGAGGATCTCTATGAAGAGCGAGACCTTATCGTCGACTATCTTGAATCCGTTCCGTGGTTGCGCCAGCAGCTGCTGTATGGCCTGCGAGGTGGTGAGCGGGGTCGCGGGGCTCGTAGCCGGCGTGGAGGTTCTGGTTCCGGTGCTGGTGGTGGTGCCGGGGCTGGTGTTGTGCAGATGAGTGCACCCCAAAAAGATCGGGTTGCCGTTTGGCGAGACGCCGCAGTTAAATGGCCGGAACGGCAGTCCGTGGAAGGTCGGGCTCGGCCTTGGCGCGGAAGCACGAAGAAGAGACTGAGCAGACGGCAAAGACAGGCGTCGCACGGCGCTCTGGTTCTGCTGTTGTTGCTGGTGGTGTTGCTGTTGCGTCTGCTGTTGAGTTCTCGACGGTGACTTAAGTATCTGATAGTCGCTCGCGGCGGACGGCAGAGATCGATAGCCGGAATCCGAGGGCGAAGCGGGCGGCATCGGGGCGGTTTGAGGGGTGGTGGCGATGCTATGAGGCCTGGGTCGCAGAGCGGCGCCCGGCGTCCACGTGTTCGAATTACCTGGATTCGTCAGTATGCTCAGAGCGGGCCCTTGTGACGTGGGCGTGGGTGGCTGGGGATGTGGCAGGGTCGAAGCGTACGCCCTGCGAGGTATGGGTTGGTGCAACACCATTCCAGAGGAACCCCACTGTATAGGCTCGGCTGCTGTTGCACGAGCGGACGATGGTACGCCGGCTGCTGGTGTTGCTGTTGGAGTTGCTGCAGGCACGCCTGCTGGAGCTGTAACGGGTGTCGAGGCGATGCTGTGAGGCCGCCTAGGTACGGGTTGCTGTAGCTGCCCGTTCCATAAAGATTGGGGTGGTATAACGCTGCGAGTCGTGGGTCCCATTGTACCGTTGACGGGTGCACCGTTGCCCCGTGGCTCCTGTTGACCGTTGACACCATTGACGCCGCCATTGTTGTTACCACCGCCGGCGGGTACAGATACTGGAGTACCGGCGACCGAATGGGCCCGCCGTTGTGCCAACCCGCCTGGTACAACCCCGGCTGCGGTAGTGCTTGGTGCGCCAATGGAGCTCCACGATGACGGTGTTGCGGATCCTGGTGCGACTGTGGCTGCTGGTGTTGTTGCTGCTGCTGCTGCTGTTGCTGATGTTGAGCCACATGCGGGTGATGATGATGATGATGGTGATGATGATGATAGTGCTGACGTTGCGTTTGCTCGACCAGCGAGTTGACCAAGGGAGTGGTGGATACCTGAGACGACATGGTGGTATGCTGGAGCGGTAATACTATGAGGACGCCTCGGGGCTGTTGGTTGGGGTAGACCGTTGGGAGTAGAGCGAACTTTATTTGCGCCGGATGCTGGTATCGGGGCTGGTGGGGTGTACAATGGGAATCCGTGACCATTGTGACTCGGGCTACGGGTGGGCAACTGGTTGATCGGGGACGATTGAACGTTATTCCGTTGCTGTTGTTGTTGTTGTTGATGTTGATGTTGCTGCTGCTGGTGCTGGTGATGCTGTTGCTGCTGCTGCAGCTGGTGCTGTTGGAGTTGCTGGTGCTGTTGGTGTTGCTGGTGCTGCTGTTGCTGGTGGTCGTTGATGGAGTTTGCTCGTAGCGTGCTCGCTGGATGTGCTGGGGCCGGTGGGGGCGGGGGTTCCAGCAGATTTTCAAGTTCTGCAGACAACGACCACGCTGAAGATAATGCTGATAGTGGTGGTACTGTTGGTAGAGCTGGTAGCTGGACGGTGTTGCTGATTGCTGAATTGCCAGCGGACTCGGTATTGTTGTTGATTGGGCCGGCAGGGTTTGGCGAGGAGGACTTGTTGTTGACGCGTGCGGCGCGCTCACCGCCGATGACAGCGGTGACGTGCTGTAGATGACGATCATTCAGGCTCGCACGTCCGTTGACATTGCGATAGAAACCGGGAACCGGTGCGAGGTTCAGGCTGGTCGGCTTCTGTTTCACGCCGCCGTTTGGCTGCGGAGACGAGGCGGGTTTCGGCTCGCCCATTTGGGTATTAGCGGCGTCTGGACACTACCCGACTAGGTGTCCGCCAGCACGATCATGGTCTTTCACGCGCTCGCGAAATCGTTTCTGCCTCTCTGTCCCCACTGTTGTTATTTATTATTCTCTGTACAACCAAGAGTCCTTTCGGTCTCGTTTATTGTCCCAGCGTTCGTCGAACGCGTACCTATCCTGGTTCGATGTCTCCAACGAATAGTAGTCGTCCAACTATAATACTTAGCGGTGTTTCAGCCGGAAATGTCGCCTGGAAAAATTCGATTCCGCGAATCGTTGAGTCAATGTTGACCCGTCGCTACCATTCGGAGCGGGTTTCGGTCGTTCGCGAACTAGCTCGTGCACATTTCGCGCGCGACATGTTTGCCACCCGCGTGCGAACGAATCGATAATCTCCGCGGTTCGTCGTCTGGTAGTTCAAACATCTGCTGCCTCTGCTATGTCGTCGAGTCGGCCAATCTCCATTTTTATCGACGGTTATCCCACCTCGGCGCCGTGTTTCGAATTACACGAGCGTTCCTCGCTCGCGTCGCCGGCGAACGATATTCGGTATTCAGGCTCTGTTTGCTCGTTCGTTGCATCAGTCGATAGGCCGATAGTCAAGCTTTGTCCCCCGCAGCCGGAGATCGTATAATATTTCGGAATAACATTTGATTAATTGTATCTGCCGGCGCGCGTTAATTCAACGGCCGGTATTCTCGCGCGAATCGATCGTTATTAATTACTCGTCGATTGTTATGCGGATTAAAGCGCGAACTCATGACCATTATTATATTTAGAGTACTGGCTCGTTAGCCGGGCTGTTGTGTCCCCAACAGAAATCCGATCTTTCGCAGCCGTTTTCTTTCTTCTTCGTTATCTTCCTCCCTCTACGCTTCGTTCTTCCCACTTCGTTTTCGTCTGTATCTTCTTCGTTTCAATAAATATCTCTCTCAACTGGTTTTATATTGATCGCGAACAACCGGTATAAATCTTTCAAATATGTAATAGATATCTCTATGTAATAGATTAAGATTTTCGATTAATAAATCTCCGCTATAACGACAACGATCACTAAATCCTCTAGTAATGATTTGTTTTAATAAGAACTTCGATCTACGATCGTTGGATGCTTATCGATCCAAGCGAGATTCTTCTCTATCCCAACGACCATCCAATGGTTTCGCGGCTACGTGCGTCGCCTCTACGGGCTCTCGAGCAACAGAAACTCTACATGCGATTGAAAATTTACCACGTGGTCGATCGTGCGTGGCCTAGAACGGGTGATCGCGATTCTCGATCGGCCGCGACGCGTTTCACGCGGAACCACCGCCGGGGGCAAAAAGGAAGAAACTTCCTTCGAACCTTCACTGCAAAACAATCATCGGAACACGTCACCGGTTTTCGGAGTTATCCCCGAGGTTTACCCGTTACCGCGCGTACACTGTAACACCACCAAACCGGGCACGTTAAGTCGACGAATCGGCACAACAGTTTCGGAAACAAAACAAAACAGATACGATATTATCTCCGAGACGATCGACGACGCGCGAAAAACACTTCTTCCCTCTTCCTTCGCTAAACGGACGATCGCTCACTATTCTAGCCGTCGAATCGGGATCACGAAAGCTCCGTCCGCTTCGCCCGATTCTAGGCCGGTTCCTTCTTCGATGTTCTTGCCAGCCGTTCCCATGTCTGCTCGACGACTTAGCTCTCGTGACGGATCACTGAACCGACCGCCGGTCTACCATCTTCCTGGAGCACCGGTCCCATAACGACGCTGCTCCGTCGCCTCGGAAGCTTCGAGGGAACCAAGCCGGTCGTCGGTGGCAGCCAGGCTCGCCAGCATGATCCTCGACGATGACGCGAGTGTTCCGGTCGCAGATCGACTGGAGGCAGCCGAGAACACCGCGCACCGGTGTCCTCGCCGGTGGGAACCGCGTGAGTTCAATGTGCGCGGGTCAGGAATCGAAGAGGGAAGTTAGGGACAGGAGGTCAGTCGGGTGAGACTGACGCGTGGCTGCCGTGCCGGGGGCGGAGTGGCGTGTTCCTCTTTGGAATACGGCGGGATTCGAGCCGCGAGCACCCGCACGCCTGCGCCTCGCGGATCGTCGGTGCTCGCTCTCTCTCTCTCTCTTTCTCTCTCTGTCTTCCAGCCTCTCCTACCTCCTCGCCGTTCTGTCTCGCTCTATCTTTCCCCATCTCCCGCTTCCTCTCCGCGGTCCTCCCACTTGTCCTCCCTCGTTCTCTCTCGCTCCGGCCGCCGTTCCTGAGGGAACATTGGTACGGCCCTGCTGCACCCTCGCCGCGTCCCACCCCGGCTGGTCCAGCCGAGTTTCTCCGAGGCTGTGTACGCCGTCAACGTCGCCGACGACGGCGTCGCCGACGACCGTGCCGATCCTCGTGCCTGTTTCTTCTCGCCGCTAAGCCGCGCGCTGCTAGGTTTTCGTGGTCGACCGGCCGGGGGAGTGTGTCAGAGAGAAAGGACAACAACAAGGGCCGCAAAAACAAGTGGAGGAAGAACAAGACTCCGTTTGTCTCTTTGAGGAACAGCAGAGGGACACCTCGCGCCCCATCCCTGTCCCGCCCCGAACCGCCGCCTGGTCTGCTTCTCTGGTATACCGCACGGGGGTTCGCGTCCCTTTCCGTCTCCTTCGCGAGTCTCCTTTGATTCCATTGTCGTCGACGATCTTCTTTCCGCGGGCGCACGTAGCGGTAGCCGGTCGACCATTAAGTTCGTCACATTGATTCTCGACCGACGCGGCGCTAAGCTTTCTTGCGGCACGGTTTTCGCCGAGACACCGCCGCTTAGAGGCCGGTACATAATTATTCGGAGAGATAGAAAACAAGAAAAAGTGAACAAACACTCGAAAGCGGAATAACAGGGTGAAAAAGGGGCTCGCTCGTGTGTCGGTGGGAGCGCGAGCCGTGTGTGCGTCGCCGGTCCTCGCCGACGTTGACAACCGTTTCAACCCGAAGACGAGGTATAAAGGCGAGAGAAATAAACGAAAAAATGGGAACGAAAGTACTATCTCTCGGCGGTGGAGGCCGTACGCAGGGCACATTGCCCTCCTGCCATCTATTCGTCGCCCCATCCCCCCGCGCCCCCTCCTCCTGTCCCGGCCCACTCTCATCCCTTCCGTCGTTTCCTCGTCATCCGTCTCCCTCTGTTTATCTATCCACCCCTTCCTACGTGGTCGCTGTAATACGAGCAGCATGCGTCGACCGTCAACCCCCTTTTCGTGATCTGGGTATGTGGGGCTTTGGCCATGTCGCCTGGAGAAGCTTATGGATCAATGATAACCGCTATCGCCACCATAACAATACGATTATTTAACGATATATATATAGGGGGCCTCGAGGAGGGCGCGAACGCTGACGTGGACCTGGTCGTGGACGATTCGTGTTCGGCGAAAATGCATATTGCGAGATGGGAAGACGGCGGAGGCTCTATCTTAGCAGTGATCGCAAGGGATTTCCTGAGGAAACGTGTATCGTAGATGTATATGTAGATGTGTGTGTCAAACTCAAAAGCTAACTTGGGCCAGGATAATAAATAAACAATGCTTGACTTTAGGTGGGCTGCAAAAAAAAGATCAATGTTCATAAAAACAAATATTTTTATTTTGACTAACACATATATATATATATATATATATATATATATATATATATATATATATATATACACTAGTATATATAGTTAGTTAGTTAGTATAGTTAGTATAGTTATATAATAGTATACACTAGTATATACTACTATATACTAGTATATAAAGTTAAATTATTGTTTACGTCCTGATACTTGACACCAAAAATGTTCATCTCGGGCCGCGAGTTTGACACACCTGATGTAAGGTATCAGAATTTTGCTACCTCTGAGAATGACCCCTGTAATATGGGGAACTGCCTCTTTTGGCTTTAGTTGTTTGTTTAAGTTCGGTACTTCGTTCGAGGGGAACGTATGGCATTTACCGTCTCGGCATATGTTTATCGTGGTACAAGACTTGCGTTCTTACAGATGTTCACGAGAACAATATTAGGACAATCAGGCCTGAATCAGCAATCGGAAATTATCTTGATGAAATGCACAATTTGAAAAATAACAATCGAACAACTATACGATTGACGATGCTTAAGATCATATTCAGATTTATTTAGCAATCTTCTGGAACATATTTTGAAGATACTCCTTGTAGACTCATTAGTATGCGACCATTTGTCATAATTACAGAAGTAGCACACTACATAAGTACCTAAGTAACAAAACATGAGAGTCAAATGCAAGTATTTTCCTTTCCTTAATAATTTTAATAATATCAAAACGATACATCAACATTCTTGCAATTACTTTTTTTGAATATCATCACGGTCTGAAATTATGCCTACTCATTTTTTCTATAAATGCATCAAATCCGCTGTCCAGTCATAATCATTCTCTTAACATTATATCTCACGAATCCTAACTATTTCATGTAATGGATAATAATATTAATAATAATTAATATATCATGGAATAACTAATTTTTAATATTAATTTCGTATTGTTAAAAAGAGAATATTGAATTGTTATCATAATAAAATCTTGAAAAGTTCACTGGCCATTCAAAGTTATGCAGCTGCCAGTAATATTGCATATTTCATAATTATATATTTTTAATATAATATAATATAATATAATATAATATAATATAATATAATATAATATAATATAATATAATATAATATAATATAATATAATATAATATAATATAATATAATATAATATAATATAATATCACATAATATAATATAATATAATATAATATAATATATAAATAATATCATATCATATAATATCATAATAATAAATAATATTGCATAATTCCTGTACTTTGTTTAAAACTGTAAGATCAAGGTAGGAATATTGCAGATAAATTTCAATTTAACTTCCTTTTATATATTATGAAAAAAATTGCACGCTTCGAGAAAGATTTAAATTGTTAAAGATTACGATAATATACATTTATAAGATTTATTATACGAAACGCATTCCTTGTCGCGTGGATCCCATGATAACGATGACAACTCGTACATAGAAAGACAACACAAAACACATGATACAAGCTAATTATGAACTATTCGATCTACAGATAAGATACTCTAACATTCACAAACGCAAGTGAATCCGTCATATCGTACGTATTTTTTCGAACGTAGCATGCCGTCTCGAATGTTCATTAACTCTGCTAAATCTATCTACCATAAATCCTCGCTATACTCTCGGTCATAAAACGATCACAAATTCTCTTATGAATCCCGAAATTATAGCGTACTTTTGCAGTCGACTGCGCTCGAATCGAACGTTAACTTACAATCGTGAAAGAGAGCTGCTCTAATTGAACGGAATTAGTGTTCTCATCGAATCGAATTCAGCTGTATTTTATTCTCCTCGAAGCTGCTGAAGTGTCCACCGAAACGAGACCACCACCGGTGGTCAAAGAGAGATCCTCCTCTCTGCCAAATAGGAGATCTCTCTAGTCTCGGTTTCGGTCTAAGTTTTTAGACGTTCCGATGTAGGACCACAGATGACAAAGGCGAGCGCATGGTTTCAGGGAAACGCTCTTCAAGGGATGATGCAGGGTTTAGGTAGATTCTGTTTTGAGGAAAAACATTAAACCGGAGATTAGTACGCTAGATTTGGGCCAGCGGAATTATTTGCAACCGTTGCATCCAGTTATTTCAGCGGCGAACACAAATTCAACTAGTACTTTGCAGAGTTTGAAAATGGATGGACCAGGACGAGGTTAAAGCAGATTAGCAGGACAGATTTGCTCGCGGATGGGACTAAGTAAATCGACGGCAGAATGTAGCCACCGGTCACACAGGAATTTCTTAAATTTTTTTCCGGGCGAATTTATCTGCTTCAAAGAATTCTACCAAGAAATCCTTCCGAGCGGATGCTGAACTGTATATCGAATCTTAGACCGGACTAAAACGAATGAAGCGCGACCAACGCGCGTTCAAGCTTTCTAGAGAAAGACGACTCTACTGTGAGAAATAATTTCCACTGGCAAAGAAGGTTTCTTTCCGGAAAGAAGGTTCACGTTCATGCATTTACGCACGTTGTCCGAAAAGAACAGTATAATTGCTCTAATTTTCCAGATTTCTGCGGTGTAAAACATCGGTTAGATTTTAACAAGCTTTTTATTTTTATCAAGGGGGTATATTCCGGTGGTGAATGGCATTTTTCGAATAATTTCCAGGAATTTCTTTCGAAATAACTGTTGTATTAAACTCTTTGCATTATGTTTTGCCAGTGAAAACAGATTAGGAGAGTTACAGTCTGATTTATTGCGGGTTCATCTAAACTGAAAAAAAATGAATCTTCTTCGCCAGCATAAGTATGGCCATGGTCTGAATCAAAATAGAAATACTGATATACTTGTCTAAATAAATTATCGACCATTTAAATATCTTTTCGTCATTAGCAGGTTGGAACGACGAAAAAGATGATGCTAAAAAGAATGGAAAAAATTTGGGAAACTTTCTCTAGAAATTTCAAGGCTACAAAGTCTTGCGATATCATGTTAACAATGTCGGAAAACGAGATTTCAAGAAGAAGGTTATTGAAGTTGAAGGGTACTTGAATTATTTTACTTACTAAGTGAAATAAAGCGTTGAAAATCGCGAAGAAACAAAATTTCAATGTTAAATTTGGATTCCAGTTTAACACAATAAACTGGCGTTTCTAGGCTTGGATGTTGCAAAATTGCCGGTCGATAATGTAGTAATAGGGAAAGACCGCATACTTATATTCATAAATTAATATTAAAAGGTGAATTTACCATTAGCGTATAAAAACCGCGACTGGCGTAAGTAGAGGATAAGAAAGTCTCGATGCAAAAAGTATGCAATAAATAAATTAGTAAAATATTTAAAAACAGTTTAAAAATATAAACGAGTAAAAGTGGTGACTTCTATTGTTAGTTTATAATATTCATAAATTAATATTAAAAGGTGAATTTACCATTAGCGTATAAAAAACGCGACTGGCGTAAGTAGAGGATAAGAAAGTCTCGATGCAAAAAGTATGCAATAAATAAATTAGTAAAATATTTAAAAATAGTTCAAAAATACAAACGAGTAAAAGTGGCGACTTCTATTGTTAGTTTATAATAGTGGTGTGGCAAGGTTCTTTTGTTCTGTCCACATTACCGTCGCCAGTAATAAGCATAACATAATTAATCTGCCTCCAATCATTATTCCTCCAAGTTGAAATCTGTCTTGTTTGAAATTCGTTCGAAATTATGCAGCAAATTGGAACGATTTTTAAGTTATGCAACTTCCGAAATAGTTAACTAAATTTTGGGCGATGAGCTCAAGGTGGCAGCAATTGGTGCATCTGTCCTACTTCTAAGAAAATGCTAAAAAGATTGATTCGGTAGAAGTTAAATTACCAGAATATCCTCTGAATGGAATAGCGATTACAGAGAAGCGAGATCGTTTTTGATAGCAGTTTCTGTGATCGCCAACCAAATAAACCAATGTTCGGGGATAAACACAGACGGTGCACTTGCAACGTATCGAACTTTCCGAAATCGTGAAACGAAGAACGAAAGAAGGCGCACGTCGGAAGATGCTTTGCTTACTTATGCGAATGAAATTGCTTATTTGAACGGAGTTGGTATGTCGTGCTCGATCAAAAAGGAAGGAGATTATCGCAATTTTTATGAAGCTAGTGCTCGCATAAAGCGAATCCGGACGCCGCGCCGCGCCGAGAGTAACTCCCGATATTCCGCGGGCTGCGTAACATTTTCCGTTTTCAATATAACCGCATCTCTGTGCTCGACTTCTGTCACGACCACGATGTAACGTATCTCGCAGCCAGGGAATGCATCCGTGCGCCGCGCCGCCGATATCCAGAAAAAGTTTCGTCCAGAGTCGGCGTGAAACTTTTCGCATAAAGGGATCGTCAACATCGGGACGACTCGACTTCATCGAGAGAAGAACAGAACGGATGAAAGAGAAGCGAGCTTGCCCGTCGTATTGTTTCGCTTTAATCCGTCTTCGATCTCAACCGTGAATTTAGTCTCGAAGAAAATGGGATTTCGGTGGCAGCGTACACTTGGCTTAACGCGTGCGTCCATTGATCCTCTTACGTTATTGTAATTTCTCTTGCAAATGAGTCGGTCGGAGCTACTCTATCGTTATTAATTTGCTGACACAAAATATTATATTTATAATATACTATTATTAGATTTTATTCTATATTATTAATAGACTTTATTAGTCTATTATTAATAGACTGCTAAATTAATGAATTTTCGACATTCGTAGGTCGATATTTTTTTTTAGAGGAAATGAGGAGCTGTGTCAATCAATGTATAAAAATATTTTTTTATATTACACTAATTAAAAAAGTTAAATTCTTGCGTGGGTCAATTCAGTATTTGCGCAAAGTTCGATCTGAATTAGCGTGAATTAGTCACCGAAATTCCCTTGTATGTAAAAATAATTATAAATACTTTTAATATTATCTATAATCGATTGGTCGATTTTCTTGGAAAGTGGGACTAA
The DNA here is from genome assembly GCF_051020955.1 of Megalopta genalis. Lineage (NCBI taxonomy): Eukaryota > Metazoa > Arthropoda > Insecta > Hymenoptera > Halictidae > Megalopta > Megalopta genalis. The sequence goes on from NC_135030.1 coordinate 2,272,082, forward strand.
AGTGAACAAAATATTATTTCGTGAATGGAAAATTGCAATACAGCTTAATTGTCAATAGCTTTATTGTCTGATACGTAGAATTGGTTAGGCTTTATATAACTATTTTTACTAAAAAGTGAAAAAGTTGAAGTAATTGAAAATTATTCAAATTTCGATAATCACGTTTCTCTCCCATCGAAATGAGCATGGTCCTAATAAATAACAACTTGAGTATCGGTGCGTAACTTATTTGGAAGTTCGTCAGAATTAATTGTGTCAGAATTAATATTTACTTATTACTGCAACGAAAAATTGTCAAAATATCTGCGAATTCTTGCGAGTTCTTTTTAGATCTATTGTTGGAAAGTGACGCTGTTTGCGCCTTGCATAACGCCAGACCCTCTAATAACAAGCCTCATGGTTTTATCAATGAATAGAAGACGTTATATAACGATAATAGATAAATAATAATAATAACAATAATAATAAATAATAAATAATAAATAATAAATAATAAATAATAAATAATAATAATAATAATAAATATAATAATAATAATAATAATAAAAATAATAGATAAAGACGTTATGTCATTATGACAGAAATGACACGTGCATTTATAAATAAGGTATATTTCATTTTGTCTCCTCTCGCCAAAGCAAGTTCTTTTTAAGTTCGTGATTCCTTGTCCCATTTTCGAAAAGAATCGATCACTGTGCGGCGTGCACCAGAGACTGCTTCAACGCCAGTCAAAGATAGTCAAGCAACTAACCGAGTTTTCGAATCGGCTGGGAGGGCTGGTTTGGTCGTGCGCCAGAATCTATTACACCCTCGCAAATTATGCCACAAGACGGCACTTCCGCGCGGCCACATTATCCAGGCCGGTGCCGAGCGACGGCGGGGCCCGTGTCCCATCCGGGCTCGAACTGGCCCGATCTCCCCGGGTTCCTAGGCCCCGCGAGTGTGGATAGAAATGTAATCGGCGCGGAGGTCGCGATACTTATTCGATCCGGTAGCGCGCGTCGAACGGAATTACTTTGAAGTTCCGATGAGACAGCGACGCGGCGGTTGTTGCCGGTAGATAAATCATTCGCTGTAACGCGCGGCACAATGCGCCGCAATGAAAGCGTCGCGCCGTTAGCATTGGCTGACGACAAAAGGAAGGAAGGAAGGAAGGAAGGAAGGGAAAGATAGCCGACGGGTTTCGTAACGACGACGATGCAAGGAAAACTCGCCGCGCGCGCTCCGTTGATACGAGGAACACACGTGATATCACACCGGATGGATCTATTTTAATGCTTCTCGTGCACGGATTTATTTAACTGGCTTTTTAGGGCCGGAGATGAACGTCTAAGAAACTGCCGCACGGTACTCTGATTCTGGTCTTGATCGAATCGAGGATTACTCACGCGGCTCCGACTTGGACGATTTTGATTTTAATAGGACTCTGTGAAACGATGGAACGCTGGTTTGTAACAATGAATAGCGTTTCGTCCTTCAACGGAATTTTCCGTTGGAAGGGGAAATCCGAAAGACGGATTTTCTAAAAAACATTTATTGACATGAAATCTTCGGCTCAGCGAGACAAATCAACAGTCCTTCAACGAACGACGTGCAATCGACAAAAGGTCACGTTCGTTAGGCTTTCAATTTCGTAGAGCCATAACCTTCTTCATTGCAGTTTCTAAATTTATGATTTTTTCGAGCCGTCTTCTTTCCGGCAATGAAGTCATTTTTGCACTTTCGAATAATGCACACCTCATCGGCAGCATTTTTTATAACAGGATCGCTAGCACCCACCGCTTCGGCGCCCATCCAGGGTTTCTTGCTACTTGCGGCACTGCGTGCTACGTCACTTTTACATCCCCTTCCATCGCGTCATTGGCCAATCAATTTCTAGTCTTCTGTCCACGAAACGGTATAAAAACTCGAAACCGATTCTTCTCTTAGTCATTTGTCAGTTCACTCGTCATTTAGTCTTTAGTGACTCGTCGGTCATCGGTCATTGGTCATTCGTCAGTCAGTGTCAGTTAAACTCAGTCATTCTCGCTCGGTCTCTAGTCCGCGACTCTGTTTCATCAGGCACGCGCTGTCCATTTCAACTAAGTACTGAATCACAGTCAATCTGCTTCAGTCAACTTCAGCAGGCTCACGCTAGTCTACTACACTCAACTCTTCAACTTCAGTAGACTCCAGCTCACGCTAGTCTACTATTCAGTTAGTCAGTCAACTCAGTTTGAGTCAATTACAGTAGACTCCAGCTCACGCTAGTCTACTATTCAGTTAGTCAGTCAACTCAGTTTGTGTCAACTACAGTAGACTCCAGCCCACGCTAGTCTACTACTCGGATAATCTTTCAATTTCGACCATCGAAACGAGTGCTTTATAGTGCTTCAATTCATTCTTCAATTCATTCTTCAAAATTAAAACAGCTGTTCATCTTGAATTAGACGAACGGCGATACTAATCAACTCCGTCGCTTAACGTAATCGGTCTTACAACCCGAGAGATTTTGTATTCGCGCAGTTTTAGTATCGGGTGCACTCGCTGTGCAACGCTTAAAGTTAATAATGTAATAAATACTAACTGTAAAGATAGTAGATATCTTCATTTTATTAGCACAAATTTGAAATATTCATAGCATCAAATTATTTATCTTTCTCGCGAGACTCTGCGAAACTGCAACTCAACTCTTCAACTTCAGTAGACTCCAGCTCAGGCTAGTCTACTACTCGGATAATCTTTCAACCTTCGACCATCGAATCGAGTGCTTTATAGTGCTTCAATTCATTCTTCAATTCATTCTTCAAAATTAGTATGTATATACAGTATGTTTGAAATCCTAAATTGTCATGAAATATTTGAAACTTGCTACTTTAATGAATTCTTTTTTTATGTATTCGAGAATAGCAGATTTGTATTCGCATTTGTTAAACCGTTTAATTGTTGAACTTAATTTAATAACATTTACTAGAAATCCGCGTACATATGTGAAATAGTACGTGCAGTAACGCAATTGTTTTGAAGATACATATAAGGAATGAACGATCCGAGCTGTAGCGACAATGTAAACCGAAATCGCCGAAGTTCCGTTCACAAGGCGAAATACTGTGTAGCTGTTAAAGGGGAAGTTCTGTTAATTGCAACAATCTTCGAATTGGATTTGTTGTAAACTACGAAAGCTTCGTAAGATTGGACGTTCACATTTTCACAGGAAAACATTTATAAACATTTTATAGAAAATGGATTCTCCCGTTTAAATACAATAGTCACATTTATTGAAAACGTAACATGATATTAACAAAAATCCTTATTTTTCTTCAATTTTGTTTCTCGCTAAAGACGTGCCTAATTAGTCCGACAAAATGAAGTCGCAATCATTTCGCAAAGTAATCAGCAATGTTTCCACATAATACCTCAATTCCCGATATAAATTAAACGAGAAAAAAACCGTGCTCGATTCCGTAAATAATCGGCAGGGACGTAAATCGTCTACGATCTGAAGATTCTGGCAGAAATCAATCACCCGATAAAAAGGAAATTTGTACGAGTTGAGATTTCGCTCGTCACAGCCGCGAGAACGTTCGAACGCGTTCGATCGAAGTCCCCTTATCATCGCCGTCACGTGCTAAAACCGACAACGGAGTATCGTTCGGCGTGACGTTCCCAATCCAATAAAATTCGAATACCTGAGAAGCAACGATTTCCCTAGCGCGCACGAAACTGGCGCCCCGAGTCGAGAGAGATTTTTAACCGCGCCGCGGGCATCTCAATTATTCAATTAAACGTTAGAACTCGTCACCAACTTTCCTCCGGTGGGCGAACAATTCCCGGAGGAAGGGGCGCGATTGCGCGGTCACGGCGCGCGCTCCCTCTGCAAATAAAGAGGAAAGGAAACAACGGAGGAAAGCTCGGGTGAACAGAATCTACTGCTGCGAGTTACGGTAATGACGCGATGCATTGAGACAATCCGAAGTACCGGCGAAGTCCTGCGAACACGCGGTTTTGCGGCCAGGTGAACGCGGAGACCGTAGTCAACTAATATGATGTACTACCACTTTATTACGGGCGCAGAGTCAGCGGGGGTGGATCCGGTACGTTTCGAAATCCAAAGGTATCGTCGAGAACGGTTTCGTTTCGCCAACCGGCCGGCGCTGGTACCGATCGCAATTATACAAGGTGCTCCATAATAATGTTAACACTCGGAAAGGGGTGATTTCTGAGGTCATTTGAAGAAGCTTTTTCCTTGGCGAAAATGAAATCCGCGGCTTTGTTTGCGAATTATTGACGAGACACGCTGACCAATGAGAGGCGAGCACGACTGGCGGTAAGTCAGACATCAGGACAGCGGTCGAAGCACAGTTCCAATCATTCGCTCGGCCGCTTAACCCTTTCGCTAGGGAGCGCTTGCGTCAAAATGTGATCGCTGTGAACGGAATATAACGCAACCCGTTTCCTTCGCCGGCGAATCGATTAGGATTTCTGCATAAATGTTCATAGAAAATGCAATTTTCTTAAGTAAGTTCAGTCAGCCGTGAAAGGTTGTACGCAGCTATGTCAGACACCCAACGAGAATTTGTCGACGCAGGCTTCGGTATGCTAACTCGGTGTATCGTAGGCTCGCTTACACCTGCTACAACAAGCATGCCGAGCAAGTGAACCACAAGGTAGGCTCGGACAGGATCCGAGTCTATTGCTAGAGTCATTCGCTCAAGTTACCTTAACCCTTTCGCTACGGAGCGCTTGCGTCAAAATGTGATCGCTGTGAACGGAGCGTATTATTGAGTAGTTGGCACCGAAGTACGGAATGTATTTCTGGTTCCAAGCTTTCCGTAGTCCAAATATATTCAGATTTTTGTGATCTCGAGCACGTTACTGTTTGTCTTGCATGGCAAACGCTTTCGGTATCGGTATTTTCACTTTCAGCATTTTCACTGTCGCTCGTGAAAAATATTCTCCTAAATTTTCTTTTCCCCATGATTCGATAATGGGTTTACAAAAATTAAATACTTAAAAACTCAACGTATTATCGCAAAGGCAGAAATTGAGTATTTACCCGTGAATTATTAAAATTGAGCCAACAAAATTATTTTAGAATTATGAATTCGTGTAAACCTTTTAATCGCTACTATTATAAATTGCTGGTATTTGCTTTTTCTTATTTGCGCTCGCAGAATATGCTGATTACCGTTTGGTCGAAAAAATTTGGGACACTCTGTACATTGAACTTGATCACATTACTCGATATAACAAAGTACATTTTCAGACAGTCGACTCGATATAATCGCGATTGGTACCACTGTGCGACCCCTCTAACGGCACAGTCTTCCTTCCATAATATATAATATAATATAATATGATATAATATAATATAATATAATATAATATAATATAATATAATATAATATAATATAATATAATATAATATAATATAATATAATATAATATAATATAATATAATATAATATAATATAATATAATATAATATAATATAATATAATATAATATAATATAATATAATATAATATAATATAATATAATATAATATAATATAATATAATATAATATAATATAATATAATATAATATAATATAATATAATATAATATATATATATAATATATATATATATATAATGTCTAATAATATTATTATGATGATATTTTGCGCTGAATCAGCTGCGTAAATTGCACTTGTGGAAACGCAAAGTGCGGCCGCGAAAGGAATCTTCCTCCAATCATGCTAGAATTCGTCCGAATAATTCCTGTAGAAACTACTTGCGGAGATACGATAAACCGTTCACAAAGGACCGAAATGTTCCATTTTCTGGAACACGCATCTGACGATTTCTGTGACGTGAATGAAATCGGGATATGATGATCTTACAAAAAAAAAAAGAAAAAAGAAAAAAGGATAGTTCTCTCGAGATCAAAACATTAGTCCTTTGGTTGCTGTTCGGTACGATCGAAGCGTGTTTGGGCGCTTGAAAATGCTTTTCGTTTATCTCTGCGGAGTTCGGAACGAGATGAAAGATAGTACTGCGTGAATAGAATAATGAAACTGCTGGATCATGAATAAAGGTACACGTAAAGGTTCCTGCGCTAATATTAATGATACTTCGCCGGGCACTGGAGAATGGATAATAGAGAATATGCGGGGTGAGGCAATAATTTCGTCTTGAACATTTTCATTAACCTTTCGTTTACGTTAACATTTCATCAACATTTTCACGGCAGCTTGCCGAAATCGTTTCACTCTGGCTGCTATCAGTAACAACAAAAATACTGGCTTAAAAAGATATCCAAATATTCCGTTGCTATATTATTGTTTTACGCCGCCATTCGCGCACGAAATATTGACATTCCATGACACGTATCACTTGTCCAACTTTCGTATATTATACTTCTCCATATTATTACAAATAATAAAAAAATATTGAAAAGTTCACTGTCCTGTATCCTGTGCGTACAAGCTTTCTGTGTAGCTAATTAAAGCGCTTAATCAACATTTTTTAACGACACTAAAGAAGACAGTGTACAATACATAAGCCTCAAATGACGCATTCACGTGTGTTGCCTGCATCTACTTCCGTGGCATAAGTACGTCCATAAAAATGCGGCACATTAAAATGTGTAATAAAGTATAATGAGGTTATAGCTCACTTACGGCTGAACACGACTCACTGCTAAACGAATTTCGTCTTTATTCTAGATCCCATAAGACGAGCTATAAGGATCTATAATTTGTAGAAACATGCACAATTAACTTACTTGTATCTCCACAAGGCTCCGAAATTACAGTGAACTAATGTAGCTCCTAAATTACTAGATACGGTACGAGTAAACTGTTTAATACTCGCAAGGGGCATTACTCAGAAGGTACGTCCAGTTCTGGTAAAACACATATGTGCATTATAAAACTTCGATGAAAACATTGTTAGAACATTTGACGAATATTTATCTAGTTAAGAATATTCATCGATCAACGAGACCACGGATTTCATGCATTTGTGACAAACACGGGTAGATCAGAATCTCTAAACAGCAAAAACATTTAGAGAATTTAAATATGTTATTGTATCATTTGTAAGTCGTTAAAGAGAACAAATGTTTTTGTAATTCTTCTTTCTTGCAGTTGATGCAGACAATTTTCATTTTGCCTGAAAATCTGCTGTTTATTCGTAAAAATGAATAACGATAATATATAATATAAACAGGAAAGATTATGTAACAAAGAGAGGTCTCCAGACACACACAGTGACACTTATTTGATGAGATTTTGCATATTACGATAGAGCTCGTAAAATTGAATCTAATGATATCCGGTTTTCAGTGCAAACGGCTTACAGTCAATACTGAATATGTTGCGATGCAATGTAATTTTGTTTTATTTAGTGGATTATATGAGTGACATTATATATAAGTAACTTTTCTCTCATTGCAAGAAACAAGAAGAGTTCTTGTTCATTAACATTTCATTAACAAAGAATTTTCTGCACGCCCAACATCAAATACAAACCTGATAACACAGAATTTTCACGGATAGCCGTCGCTTATTGTTTCACGCGCATAAACCATTTTTATAAAATTAACAAGCTCTGAATCAGTTGAATCTTCGAGTCTCCGAAAACTCCTCGGTGAAATTTCACCTGATTTCATCGGACGTGACAGATGTGCGAGAAGATGTGCGCACCGAAAAAGAACGTGACATGCGATTGCTGAATTTCTCGTTGCCGTTTCTCAATTTCTGTAGGGTGCACAGCGAGTGAACCCGATACTAAAACTCCGCGATTACGAAATCTCTCGGGTTGTAAGACCGATTACGCTAAGCGACGGAATTGTTTAGTATCGCCGTTCGTCTAATTCAAGATGAACAGCTGTTTTAATTTTGAAGAATGAATTGAAGAATGAATTGAAGCACTGTAAAGCACTCGATTCGATGGTCGAAGGTTGAAAGATTATCTGAGTAGTAGACTAGCGTGGGCTGGAGTCTACTATAGTTGACTGAAGCTGAGTTGACTGACCAACTGAATAGTAGACTAGCGTGAGCTGGAGTCTGCTGAAGTTGAAGAGTTGAGTGCAGTAGACTAGCGTGAGCTGGAGTCTACTGAAGTTGAAGAGTTGAGTCTAGTAGATTAGCGTGAGCTGGAGTCTACTGTAATTGACTCAAACTGAGTTGACTGACTAACTGAATAGTAGACTAGCGTGAGTTGGAATCTACAGTAATTGACTGAAACTGAGTTGACTGACTAACTGAATAGTAGACTAGCGTGAGTTGGAGTTTACTGTAATTGACTGAAGCTGAGTTGACTGACCAACTGAATAGTAGACTAGCGTGAGCTGGAGTCTACTGAAGTTGAAGAGTTGAGTGTAGTAGACTAGCGTGAGCTGGAGTCTGCTGAAGTTGAAGAGTTGAGTTTAGTAGACTAGCGTGAGCTGGAGTCTGCTGAAGTTGACTGAAGCAGATTGACTGCGATTCAGTACTTAGTTGAAATGGACAGCGCGTGCCTGATGAAACAGAGTCGCGGACTAGAGACCGAGCGAGAATGACTGAGTTTAACTGACACTGACTGACGAATGACCAATGACCGATGACCGACGAGTGACTAAAGACTAAATGACGAGTGAACTGACAAATGACTAAGAGAAGAATCGGTTTCGAGTTTTTATACCGTTTCGTGGACAGAAGACTAGAAATTGATTGGCCAGTGACGCGATGGAAGGGGATGTAAAAGTGACGTAGCACGCAGTGCCGCATGTAGCAAGAAACCCTGGATGGGCGCCGAAGCGGTGGGTGCTAGCGATCCTGTTATAAAAAATGCTGCCGATGAGGTGTGCATTATTCGAAAGTGCAGAAATGACTTTATCGCCGGAAAGAAGACGGCTCGAAAAAATCATGGACTTAGAAACTGCAATGAAGAAGGCTATGGCTCTACGAAATTGAAAGCCTAACGAACGTGACCTTTTGTCGATTGCACGTCGTTCGTTGAAGGACTGTTAATTTGTCTCGCCGAGCCGAAGATTCCCCGTCAATAAATGTTTTTTAGGGATAAAAGGAAAAGGTAATTCGTCCCGGAGAAAGTTAGGCGGATGCAGCACGAAAATTCCGTTGAAGGACGGAACAATTTCCGAAACCGAGTTTACCAGCGTAAAAATGGCGAGAGTGCTCGAAAACTGGCTTCATAAATATAGAGATAGACGTTAAAAAAGATCAGGACAGCAGTTATAAGAATTTTTCACGCTGTTAACGAACGATTTAAGTGGACAAACTCTCGAAGGCGTCTCGGTGGAAACGGCAGCGCTGGGTTTCCGGGCGACGAGATCGCGCGAGTAGAAACTGAAACGCGGACGACAAGGGAGACAAATTGGCGGGAGAGCGGTCGAAGACAGAACGCACTTCGAAATTTTGCATAGCGGGCCCATTGTGTGGCCTGGTATTAAAGCTGCAAGTAACACTCGGGATTAGTCGAGCAAACGTTGGCCGAGTTGCCACAATGGGTTCGTTAGCAAGTACGGGGTAACCGGTGACAGACAGGAAGCGGCGAAATGAGGAGAACGCACAACAACCAGCCATCGAAGCCCCTTACGCTCGTTTTCTATCTTGAACAGCCAGCCAGTCGAGGACTCGATCTCGCTCGACTTGTCCGGATTACGGCCTCGATCCGGATCCCCTAAATTTGCTTCGTTTGCAAGCAGTCGACGCGACATACAGTGGCCCGCAAAAGTGTTCGTACACCTTTCAAAGCGCAATAACTTTATCAAAACTGAACTATATTACTTGAATTTTGTCTAGATGATAGAAGGATTAGTTCACTGCACGATGACTAAAAAGCTTTCTTTTTAATTTTGTTATTACTTGGAGTGAATAGATAAAATTAAAAACCCTCGTTTTTTTAACTTTTCTATTTGAGCCTATAACGAAAATTTAAAAAATTTCTGTTGTAGAACTGGATAACTTATATGCGTGCTGAAAATTTGATCGAAATCGGTTAATCCAGAGTCGAGCTACACGCGTGGAACGATTTTTAAAACTGTAAATTTTTTAGAGTTTCTGATCAAAATCGTGATAAAACGATTGCTGTACACTAGAGTAAATGTTTTAAATACTGTGCCCATTAGAGTAACGTATGCATTTTTCGACAAATTAAATAGCTCTTTTATCGATATCGCACTTCTTAAAATATCTAAATTATATATTGATATCTTTTATGTAAGTACAAATTTTTTCATAAATGAAATATGTAAGCAACATGAAATATTTAACAAAATATACGTAACAGTTTTTGAGCGTGTTACTGTGCTCTTAAAAGATGAAAAGTTAATTAACTATGTGCCAATTTCTGTACATTGATCTAGTTTCTGTGCCTCGATTACTGTGATCAGTTCTAGGTAAAAATTTGAAGCAACTTCTTCCTTTACAAAAATTCTCTCCGAGGCACCGTTAACGAGTTATTAACGAAAAACAGCGACCAATAAGAATCGAGTACGGCCGACGCGAGGCGGCCCAGCCAACCAGCGCACGAAGCCCAGTTCCGCTCATTGGCTCGGTCGCGTCGCGCCAGCCGAGCTCGCCTCTCATTGGTCACTGTTTTTCGTTAATAACTCGTTAACGGTGCCACGGAGAAAATTTTTGTAAAGGAAAAAGTTGCTTCAAACGACCTGAGGAACCAGCCACTTTCGGATTGCGAGACATTTTTGGGACACCCTGTATATTCGTAAACAAGAGAACGAGATATACAAAAATGGACAATTTGGGAAGAGAAGATACGATTATTCGAGCCTTACAGCTCGTTTTTATAGTCGTTGAAATCGGTAACTATAAAAACAAGCCACAAGACTCGAATAATCGTATTTCCTCTTCCAGGAATTGTCCATTTTTGTGCGCAATCTGAGCGCGAATTAAGGAGAAATTACTGTACATATAAGTGAGCGAAGTATCAATGAAATCAGTGACCTAAGATCTTGCACTGCTTTGGAGTGCACAATTTTGGAGACCAGCTCGACAAAATTTCGAAAAATATTGTTGATTTCTAAAACCAAGGACCAACCTAATGTATCAACATTTATTAATCTCGCTATCGCGGCCAACTTGCCGCATCCGTGCTCTCAATTACATCGATTCACCGCCACGCTTCTTTCCCTGGCCACGCACGCACTCGTCACTCAGAAATGCTGCGCAAATATACGTCGAAGGTCTTGGTTGCAAAATGGAGCGCGAATCGGTCGGCTGGTTGGCTCTTGTCTCGCACAGCTTGTTGGCAAGATACCGTATTAGCATTTCATTAGCTGGGAACGTGATCACCAACGAAGTGGGTTTATTCGCAATTCTACCTTGAGGTGTATAGTGGATTGCTCTTGAGTGCGCTATCTTGTTAGTATTTTGAGGGAATATTAGTCTCATTTCGAGAGTGCTCCAGTGGAATTTGTATAGGAGCTTCTGCTTGCAATGTGTACGGCTGCGTAGAGGATAACACAGCACATTTTTAGCAAATTTTAACTGCATTTTCAGCTTAACTCTTAATATTATTAATAATAATAATAATAATAAATAATATTAATAATAAATAATAATAATAATAAATAATATTAATAATAAATAATATTAATAATAAATAATAATAATAATAAATAATATTAATAATAAATAATATTAATAATAAATAATAATAATAATAAATAATATTAATAATAAATAATAATAATAATAAATAATATTAATAATATTATTTATCCATTTTTGTCAAAGCATTACTTAAGGTAATTCCTTCTAGATGCCTCAGCTTTTAGCAGACCTTCATGAAACACGTCAGAATTTCAGTCAATTGTCAGAAATTATTGAATTGTTCGGAGAGTGATTTCGCTTTTAAAAAAAAATTTCGTTTTGTAAGGGTATGAAAAAAGCACTCAATTCAGTATTTTGCCAATAACAAGCAAGCATAAGATTTCAAAAATGCCAGAGAAATGTCAAAAATTTATAAAACACAATGCGTCATGAAATAATATTTACTCTAATCATCAAAAGATCGTTTTTCATTTTTCCGTGAAAGAACGAAATTACTTACCGAACAATCCAATAGACAGTTATAAATAACAATATCTATGGTTCAAACGGATCCGAGCCCCGTTATGCGAGTGTTAGAAAATTAGAGAAGGTGTGCAACTTTGGTACCAATAAGTGGAGAAAACGCTACATTTCTAACACCAATATTTAATCATCGAAATATCTGCAGCTTTGCGGAAAAATCCAGCGAAGGAAGTCGTACAGTAATAGTGTCACACGTAAATCGCACGCAACAAGAGCTAACGGAGTGTACGTACAAGGGATTTCTAATCCGATAAGTAGAATAATGACTGGTTTGTAGATCACACAGAGTGTGTCAACAAGGGGACATGGCTAGACCGTAATCTGACAAGTGCCGTATGATCGGTTTCTAGTCGAATAAGTGGAGTAGGGTCTGCTTATGATCAAGCTGATAAACTCCATCGCATTACAACCAGAATAAACACAACTTTGCATAAAGTAATACATGTTGTAAATCACTACAGATTTATGTTTCAAGCTGGACTATGCATATAACTCTTAGGACACCCAGTGCAATCAAAATCATTACGGTTTTATGCACTCATACACGAAAGTATTCGAACGCTTACGCGTTTCTAACATTCAATTGATTAAATATATGTGTTAAACCGAAGCATTTGATATAATATGACACATATAACAAGGGATGGGTCTTAAGACTGCGAAAGCAAAATTAGAAAATAATTCAACAATATATAGCGTTTTTACGGTACATTCATTGTAAACACGTACCAGAAATGGCTCGCAAAAGTATTCGAATGAAGCAATTAATAGTTATTTAAATTGAACGATTAAAGGTTTTAATAGGAAGTCGATCCACCTTTTGCTTTTATAACAGCCCTAAGTCTGTTTTCCGTTGAGTGGACCAACTTAGAAGTAACATTTGCATCCTATCGATTGCCATATATCAATAATATTTCGTTTTAACGCTTCTTTCGAAGTAATAACCGTATTTCTTAATCGTCTTTCTACTTCATCCCATAAATGTTCAATGGGGTTTAAATCGGGACTTTGCGGTGGATGTGGCACCACGTGTGGAACGTTATATAATACCCATTCTCTGACTATCGCCACATTCTAGCCGAAAGTACAATGAAATTAGGAAAGCAAGACAAATTGATATGTGACTTCAAAATACTAAATATTGCTACCACTAAAAATTGCTATACCATTTTTCGAAGTGATTGTATAGTATTCTATAGTAATAGTATCAGACTCGTTTATATTTAAAAGACTGTTAACCCTTTGCGGTCGAAACTAGTTTAATTCGAAATTCGAAAGATATTTTCCAATTTAGGGTATTTCCATTTTATACGATTTACTGTGATTCGTGCATACGAAATTGTGCCTGTTGGCAAGTACAATAATCGCAATTTTAACAGTATTTCGAGCATAAACGAATCTGACACTGTTACAATTATTTCCAAAAATGGTGTAACAATTTTTAATGGTCCCCGAGAGAGTCGTAATTCGAGTGCAAAGGGTTAAAATTGCAAGTTTTGTACTTGCCAATTGCTAAATTCTCTCCAATCGACCCTGAGCTTGTGAACAAAAATCGACAATTTGGAAAAAGGAGATACGATTATACGAGCATCACAGCTCGTTTTTATAGATACCAATCGGCGACTACAAAAACGAGCCACGAGGCTCGAATAATCGTGTCTCCTCCTCCCAAATCGTCCATTTCTGTTCACATTTCTGTCTGACAATTCGAGAGAATTTACCGCATTCCCTTTGAAAAGATGTAAACATACACTTTCCAACTCCAGTGTTTGAAAAAAAAAGAAAAAAAACTTGCTCGACGACACGAAACGGTTTCAAGTGGCGCACACCATTAGCAACTTTCCCCTGCTCGCAACAACAATAATCCTAGAGTCAAGAATCGCGTACGCGTTCGTTCGCTGATCGAAGCGCGCGCGGTGAAGGTAGCACTCCGTCCAATTACCAGTCTGTCAAAAAAAAACTCCTCCCGCCCGGGAAAGTCACCGAGAGCGTAACGTATAGTGTGTATACTGTGCAAGAAGCACTGACATCTCCCAGGGATTTGACCGCCTCCCGCCGTCTTTCTTCGCCAGTCCAAGAGGTAAAAAAGCAGCGAGGTGTAACGCGTGGCCGTGTGAGTGTACACGCACGGACGTAGGCGCAACACAACACAACGGAGACCCGGGGCACAGGCACAGAGACACACACCTTGTGTATATTTAACGGTATCTCTGGCAGACCATGTAGCCGTAGAAGGTAGTAGTCTAGGTACGAGGTTACGCCGCCGTGATTCTTCGCGAGGTTAGGAGTGCCCTGGGCTCCTCCGGCGACCTCGGCCGAGTATTTTTGTGCGGAACGAGTGGCTTTGTGAAGGAAGAATGGCCGGGGTAAGTGCTCCCGTGAAATATGGGTTACCGAGTTAAGGGCGAGGGGAGCGGGAGGATCGTCGCGCGGACGCTCGCTTTAATGATACATCCGGACTCGGTTCTTTCGCGAAATCCCCCTCAATTAAATTTCAGGCCAGATATTCCTTCTATCCGCGGCCGCTCTCTCTCTCTCTCTCTCTCTTCAGCGTCTCTTTCTCTCTTCAGCGTCTCTTTCTTGCCGGCGCTCGGCTCCTCCGGCCGATAAAGTGTCGCGAAGAGGCGGTGTCAATTCGATACGAATCCTGAAAGCCTTCGCACCCCTTTCCACTTCGCGCCCTTTCGTCGAATGCCGGGAGCAGGGAGCAGAGGCGCAGAGGCGCAGAGGAACAGGGAGAGCAGAGAGAGAGAGACGCGGGGGGCAAAAGCCGCTCCAGGCTGTTCGATGGAAACGTTTTCTCGAATATGATGCTCCAGGGGCTACTGGATGTCTCCGCGACCCGACGGACTGCTGAATTGTTCGACGGTTCTGATGATATCGGCAAGACTCGCTAACGGAACTGTTTTCCAAGGGGTGGGGCCGCCGGCATGCCAGTTCTTCTGTTGATAAATATTTGTCCATTGAGGGGCTAGTCTGGGTTAGACGGCTGATTCCAACATTTTCTCCTCTAGCCATCAGAGACAGATGCGACGATTGTGTCCGGTTTTTTTTTCTTTTATTTAAGCTGGGAACTCTTTAGAGGGTTATTAGCTCTGTGGACGTCGACGTGCATGAAAATAATATACAGGATGAGTAACGAATTAGTCCCCACGATTTTTCCGAGCCATTTCCGATGGATGAAGTTAATTGGTATTTAACTGGCGAAAGATTGCAATTGTTTACACTTGGAAACGAATTGATTGCTCGTTAGGTAAACAAGGTCACACAACGTTATATTTTTTAATATATATATATTTTGAAAATCTTAACGCATAATTCACGCGCGTAGAAACGTACAAAAGAAGTTCTCCGATTGAAGGAACGCATAGAACTTTATTACAAAGAGCAGAACTTTGCGTTGCAGGAGGTGGAATGCAGTTCGAACATTTAATTTAATTACTAATTACATACATATTTTTAACACGAGTGTTTCCAATTTAGTTTTATATAAATTTTTCCTATGTTTTATGTGTTACAGTGTAAAATTGAATAAATGAGCATTCGTTATATTTACGTTCATTTGTTTATATTTCCATGCGAGAATACGTGTTATGTATCGCGAAATTATTTCAAATATTGTGGCAATCGATTCATGGCAATTTTTACTCCAATGAAGCTTATTTGTTGCTGAAGTACACAGTTACAGAGGTTCCAATTTGAAACTGTAATTATCGCAACCGTAATAGTATATAATAGTTTGTATATTATTCTAACTAAGTTGAGAAAATTTGAGCGAATTTACAATATCGTAAACAAATTCAATGGAAATTATAACTGAACGGTTCTTTCTGTTAATTAATAGACTGCAGATTTTCGTGCAAAATAAAAATTGTCTGTATCAATTGCAAGAAATAGAAGGTAAATAAAATGTTATTTCTTTCCTCTTGATAATTCTAATAGATCCACAATAATTCAACGATATTTCAAAATTCTATTAATATTTCCACTATTTCAAATTGCAACTACTTTTAATTTTTGACACGAACGCATAAAATCCGCAGGCTATCAATTAATATTCTCAGAAAGTCAAGAATTAACTTAAAATATAATCTTCGTATCATAAATCAGAATTTATAAATAAGTTCGAAGTTACAATAAATAAAAATTGCGTGAATTTCTATCTAAAAAGCGTAAATCGTCGTAAAACAGTGCCCAAAGAGGACATTTTACAGTGAAAAACACACGATCAGTGGCTATTTGTGATATTCTAACCGAAGTATAAAAATGATGAAAAAAGTGCAATTCAATTGATAATAATAATAATAATAATGAAGTGAATCACAAGTCAAACAATTGGCGGACAAAGAATAGCAAGAAGTTGCGAGGAAAGTAGGAAATGAGGTCCTTTTATCAGGCTGCTAGATTGCAAGTATTTACAGTCTGGAGGTGGCAGTAGATTAGGTCCGCCCTTGGTCAGACAAGTTGTGTACGGAGCATTCTCGGTTAAACAGCCACGAGGACCGTACTTAAAGAAAGGGGGGAAACGCAACGTCTGGTACACAAAAACACTTCGTCACCTGTAGCTTGTCAAACTAATTTATTAGGATCGTGCTTTTAACAGCAAGCGAAACGAGGATCGTTCCGGGCGGAACGAGTCAAATGGAGACCATATTTAGTCAGAAAAGTGGAATGAGGACACACAGCGACTAGGCAGGAGAATAGAATATGTGCAGTCCCGGTCCAGACGAGTAAAACGAAGTTACCTTCTGGCCGGACGAGTACAATATTCTACCCAGCCGGACGAACAGAATATGAATAGTTTGTAATCAGTAGAACGGGGTCGTTCTCTGGTTAAATGAAGAAAGTAAACCCAGAGCACACAACTAGAATAGAAGTGAAACTAAAACAAATATCGCATTTATCTTTTAAAATACTCGATATATCGATGCTAATTACCTGCAAAAGTTATTAGAAATCTATAACAGTCTCGAAAATGTTACTTCTGTTATCTATTCTTACGAAACGGAATTAAAGAAGAAAAAATAGTAACTTCAGTCATTTATGAAGGTGTATCGATTTGACGTTGAAATTCAATTTTATTATTAATGAGTATACTACTACTGTGATCAAAAAGTAAGGTGAAATTGTCATTTAAAACTTCCGGGCATTAGGAAGGCAGATAATTTTTTTCCTAGGTTGGTAGGACTGTCTGTAACATTTACCAAGTGTCTGTTTGTCAAAAGGTTTAATTATCTCCGAGTTACACGTGTTTTTGTAAACAACCAAAAGTGAATTTTTCGATTTTTACAATGGGTGATTTTGTTGAGCAAAGAACTTGCATCAAATTTTGTTTGCGGAACGAATATTCTTGTGCGGACACGTTGAAAATGTTACGGAAGGCCTTTGGTGATCAAACTATGGCACAAAAAAACATTTATAAGTGGTACAACGAGTTCAAAGCGGGCCGAGAACGCGTTGAAGACGAACCGCACTCTGGACGACCATCAACGTCTACCGACGAGGGCCACGTCCAAAAAAATCGAAGATTTGGTGCTTGAAAATCGTCGACTGACAATGAGAGACCTCGCTAATAGTGTTGGAATATCATTTGGCTCAGTCCAAACCATTTTGAAGGATGATTTGTGTCTCAAACGCGTCAAGTCTCGATTGGTGCCATGTCATACTGCATTGGTTCTTCGCGACTTTTTTGCCAAAAACTCGACTCATATCGTTCCGCAACCACCGTATTCGCCTGATTTGGCTCCGTGCGACTTCTGGTTATTCAGCAAACTCAAAAAGCCAATGCGGGGACGCCGTTTTGACACGATTGAGGAGATAAAAACCGAATCGAAGAAGGTCTTTTAGGCTATACCGGAAAAAGACTATTCCGACTGTTTCGAGGACTGGAAAAAGCGTCGGAAACAGTGCGTTTTATCGGACGGGGATTACTTTGAAGGGGATGAAATTGATTTGGAAGAATAAACAAAGAATTTACATTTTATAAACAAATTCACCTTACTTTTTGATCACAGTAGTATATGCAAAGTACAGATCGTCTGTCTTACTTGTAGCAAACTATTGTAAAATAAAATAGAAATTTGTTGGTTTTTTTCGAACACGTTGCAAATAATGTAACAGCATTCTTAACCAGCTAGCTGTTTCATTCCCTTTCGAAGGTGTTTCATTAATTCTACGATAGAGCCTTAAAAAGGTCATACGATCCTTTATGCGCTAAAGATTTCTGTACAGAACGGCAGTTCATTTAAATGCTCGATTCCGAAGTAAATCGAATCACATCACCGTGGAGCAAAAAGAGAAATGAAAAACGAAATCACAGGATTTCTGTGTCAGCTTAAAATGTACACGGAATGAAAGATGCATCGTCGCGCCAAAAATGAAAAGAATCCTACTGTTAGTTAGGAGCAATAGTGAAGATCCCGGCAGCTGCATCTAGACGCATTGAAATTAACATACGAGTAGAACGCGGTTCTTATCGGACTAGTAGTATACTACTAGTATAGTAGTAGTATACTACTAACGGAGTATACTGTACGGTCAGACAAGTAGAACAGCGAGTGTTTTTAATGAAACAGGTAGAACGCCTTTGAACAGGGGGGCCACGTATGAGCATTCGCGATAAGTACGATTCACTATGCTCCGCTAATCAAATGATATTATCATTTCCCTCGAAACTTTTAGAAGCAGCTTAATTGGCACTTCAAATCTGAAAGGTTAATTTCACTCACCGGCGGGGCTCCGGAAATGGCCATTCTGTCGGGCTTCGAAACAAAGAAGCTCCTTTGATACGGGAGCGAAATAAAAAAACGACGGCAGAAAGATACACGTGAAAGGATTTTTTTGAAAAGCTCGAAACGACAGAGCAGGCCGGTTTGCCCGATTCGAGTGATTTGTATGGCAGTGATAG
The DNA here is from genome assembly GCF_051020955.1 of Megalopta genalis. Taxonomy (NCBI): domain Eukaryota; kingdom Metazoa; phylum Arthropoda; class Insecta; order Hymenoptera; family Halictidae; genus Megalopta; species Megalopta genalis. The sequence goes on from NC_135030.1 coordinate 2,291,051, forward strand.
GCCGTTCCACTTTAATCCAACGGAAATCTCATATCGTCCATTAACGCCTAATTGAAATTCTCTTTCGGACGGATGGATACGGCCCGTTTCGCAATCAAATACGCATTCCGGACTGGACTACCCGCGTGCCGATCATATTTTAGACGAGTGCCGTTCCTGCCGCCCTCCAATTACCTATAAAACCAATTAAAATTCACGCGGCTCCTTTCGGAAAGTTTACGATTCCCATACGGATGCGATGACTTACGGCGGAATCACGGTGCCCAGTTTCGCGGATAGTTACAGCATAGTGGAACTGTAGCTCTTTTTCCCCGAAAAAACCGCGACGCGTACGAAAAGCTTCCCGTAGAAACGACCGCGATATTACTTTCAATGCAAATACCGCGACGCGTGCGTGCATGGCATTGTGAAAATATCAACGCAAAATTGAAGTTCCTTTACACTCGCATAATTAGCTTCTAATTATTTCATCCGTTTATCGAAGCAGGAAAGTCACGTTGACGTTTAAACATTTACTATGCAACGTTTCATCGCGCCGAAAAAAACACGATTTAATACCGAGTCAAAAGATCTTGGAAGTATTTTGTTATGTGCACCACGCTCAACTGTTTTTGTAGATAGAAGAAGAAAGGTGTTGAAGACACGAAAATGCCGAAATACAACAACAAGGATGACATTTTTTTCACGCTTATAAGGATGGTAGACGTAATACCGAATAGATGAAGAAATAATGGCTTGAAGTTTAAATTTTAACACGTTCCGTGCCACGTGTACCATCGATGGTACACGCTTGCATGTTTACTTAGTGAACTGAACAAATTGTTTACAAGAAATTTAGAACCGAAGAATCAATTTCCACCGCAAGAATGGGCGTTGATAAGTTTTTGTTACGTTGTTATGTGTACGAGAATTAATAATTGCACGTAATACATCAAGTTTTAGTCAAATATCAAAGTGTGAAGATTCGAGTAAAAAAAGCTCGGCACGGAACGTGTTAAACGCGTGTGACTTTAAAAAAGTTAATATTTCCACAGAATAATGCAAATTCGCATATTATAAATTATGATACAAATTTTCTACCAACGAATGCTTTAATACTTGATCTCCAATATAACGAATAGCAAAAAGATGAATTTAATTAGACAATTAAATAAATTCATTTTTAACGAATATATTATTATACATTGTTATATCTCAGAATATTATTAAAATCCTGACTAGTTCGTTTAATTGGTACGATTCAAATGATCCGGAACGACGAAGGTATTGTATATATATATATTTCTCTGTGGTCTATTTTATTCTACTAATCTGAAATAACATTTTCTAACCGGAGATCTCCGAAACACACTTTCGAAATTCTACGAAATTGTGTAAATTATGATATTCACTAAAATCACAGTCACGTCGAATCGGCTGAACGTTGGATATTCTGCGGATTACCTCATCGCACAAAGTGCATTTAAAACGAGCAGCATATTAATTCGATGGCCGTATCAGTCCGAAATACATTCGTTAAAAATGTCAGTGAAGCGCACCACTTACCGATTATCAAATCCGATTGCCTTTTCTATTAAATCCGTCTCCAAAGCTATCTCTTACCTGGAACAGAAAAATTCAACGTTTCCAATGAGGACAAAAAGGATAAGCGATTCAAAACGGAACGCAATAAATAATCGCATCATGTTAAATTCCCTTTATATACCTGATTCAAAATTCTCTGTGCCGCGTTAATGGAACGCGCAAAGACAATTCTGCTCTACGTGTGTGAGGTAAAATCTAATCAACTTTAGGGAAGCAAAGAACAGTGAACGTTTTTAGAATGAAATATATTAATTCATTGAATCGCGAACTAATAAGTTTCACAAATGCGTCCGAAATAAGATGATGATGTGCACGAAGTGATATCAAAGCATCATCAAATAATTTCATGATTATGAAATTATTCTTCCAAGAAAAGTAATTTAAATGAAAACTCAATATATATTTCCTGTTACCTCGTCTCAGTTACCAAAAAAACTGATTTGTCATCAATAATCGTTATAAACAATCAAAATAAATTCTAGTCATCGATAATGGTTGCTTATAATCAAAACAAACTCCGGTCATTGAACGTAGCCAAATTAAATTTCTCTTATTAATAATGGTTATTACATCAAATAAAAATGTAATGGTTATCCCTAATAAGAAATCATTTAAATTATTGGCATCGATGCTCGTACAGCAACTTTTAAAATTACTTCCGCAACGGTTATGTTCGCAGAATAATATACGTTATGCTGTTTTTAAATTTTATTTTATTATTTTCGCAACGATCTCATAATTTCCTGCCGAATTATTCTATAATCGGGAAAGAGAATAGTTGAAAAGAATCTGATTAAATGGTGTAATGTCCCCCCATAGAATGTTCCAGTTCTTTATGTTCGGTGTCTCCGCATCTGCGCGTAGAATTAAACGTTAGATGGTCCACGGGAAAATTACAATCCCCGTGGGGAAATCTTATATCCTGAGTTTATGTCGGATACGGATGACATCTTTGTGTGAACCCGATCGCCATCGAGGAAATGAAAAATTCCAAACGAGATTTGTGCCACGACCAGCGGCGGCCTCCTTATCCGACGCGTATCTGCGCCCGGAATTTATGCGAAACCCGAATCCCCGCGAGCTGGATGGTAGAAAAATTCAGTTACCACGGCCCGATCTCTGGTGTCCTGGCTGAAAGATACTCTTTCTCTTTCAATGCTAGCTCATCTTCGACTTGATTTGCAATTCTCGTCGCTTTTAAATAACCGTTGCAATACAACGGCGATTGGTTTGCCCCCGCAGATTCCTATCGGAATAACAACTTTGTATTATTATCGAGTCCTGCAAAGAGGGTTATTTGTTTCACTGCGAATACCATCGAGAACGACAGATGCACATCAACACTTTATTAACCTGCGGTTTCCCAATAATCCGTTTCATTTCTCCTAACAAATTCCTCAGAAGCGACAACAAGTCCCGTTCAGCAATAACTTCTTTTTCATCTTGTTATCGAAAAGGAGATTAACGAATCGTTAAATGCTCACGTTTCACGATCCTCGTCGCCGAACAAATTCGCACCCTCTTTGCGTTAACGATGGAAGGTGAACGCGTCGCGGACTAACCTGCGTCGTATGCAAATTACAATGTAATATCAATGTTGTCATCGATGCAGGGAATAATATACGCCGCCGGTGATGCCAGAATTAACCGGCATTGAACGCCTGCTGGTGGCGTAATAATCTAATAACGCCTCTGATGCAACCATGATTAAACACTCTATTGTTTGTTCGTCGCGATTTTAAAATGTAAAAGGGGGAAAATGTTGTTATCGTGCCCAGCGATGTGTTTTCTTCTTTTTCTTTTTTTTTTGTTTCGTAGATGAGAACGGAAACAGCCGAAATTCGAGGTTGACGGCCGTTGACAATGTGTGTTGTGCGGGTCGAAGGAGATTGAAACACGAAATAGTCCGCGCTTCCGTGCCGCTTTCAGCGCGGCACGCCTTTTGCTGGAACGATTAACGCATTTTTCGACGCGCGAATGTCCCCGCTAATGAAACTGCCACTCAACGGCGACACAATGGATGTCGAACGAACGCAGCGGCGTAAACCACTTGCCCGGTGAAAGCCATGTGAATTTCTTCGTGCCAATTATGTCACGGTCAACCGCATGCGGCGAACTGCATTCTTAGAGGGAGCAACTCATGATTTTCGCGAGCCAATACTCCCTGTGTCCGTTTGCTATCGTCCGACCGATGTTACCATTTTTCTCTAGATAAATGGAACACACACACACACAACGGCTACCTTCATCGTTTTTATATTTATACAGGGTGGGGCATTTTAACCCTAGAAAGATAACCATATGACAACGTACGTAAAAGATAACCATACGCTTCAGAGGCGCATGCTTTTCTAAGTTAATCTAGTCATTTTAAAGGTTTGGCATTATTGTAAAAATAAAATGCATTTATATTATATTTTTTTATATTTTAAGTAATTTTAAACTTAAATCACTAGACCTCTATGAAAAATTAACAAAAATCAACAGTCTTCGCAGGCGCCTCTGCGACGTAGGTTATCTTTCTCGGGTTAAACAGGTCACCTGAATAACTCGCTTGTTTTTGAAGATGGGAGAAAATGCATTGGACCAAACTTACTTGGTATCGGGAGGCTCATATATATATATAATCTGGTATTACCAATTTTTCTGTAGGTGGAGGCGTTAAGGAGATATGAAGGTCAATTCTGTTTTTTTTAATGGAACAGTAAGTTTTTTTACTTACATTCTGATAGAGAGTTTCGAGGCGAGTACAATGAACTATTATGAAGGTCATTCAAGGTCACCGAAAGTCAACTGCAAGAGAAAATAAATTGTCTCAGAGTACTTTTCGAATACTTGTGTATCACGTATGTTTGGTCCAATGCATTTTCTCCTATCTTCAAAAACAAGCGAGTTATTCAGGTCACCTGTTTAAAATGCCCCACCCTGTATAGCGTATCACTCAATTATTACATTACGCGTAATGTTGCACAGTACAACGAAACGGCCGTTTCAATAACTTACGTCCTGTTTTTAATAAATACGTAAAACAAAGTAAGTTTTCTTATTCACAGTGTACCACAAAACTTCTAAAACGCAATGATTTTTTTAAAAATTGGACTAAACGACTTCAATTTTCTTTCAGATAATAGATGAACTAGTCTACTAGAAAATAACTGAAATGCTTCTCCAAAATATTACTATCACTTGGAATGACAACAAAGATAAAAAAGTCTCGGTAAATTGGTTGATCATTTTCTATTTTCACACATTATTATTTGAAAACCAGACGAATATATACACTGATTTTTCCAACCGGAAAGGCGGTAACCTTCACTGCGAATAAAATAAAGGTTCTATACATTTTCTTATTTATTATATATTATTATTATTATTATTATTATTATATATTATTATTATTATATATATATATATATATATATATATATATATATATATTATTATTATATATTACATATAATTATTATATATTCTATATTATTTTTCGTATTTTACATGTTACAAACGATTAAAGGTTGCCTCGGTCTAGTCATCGCTGCGGTAAATCTCGACTCATCAATTTCAACTCCATTAGAAGCAATCGGTTTCGCGAAATTTTTAAGAACGACGATTCGGTAGCGAACGTGCTAATGTAAGCGCCTCGGCTCCGCTCGAAACAAGCAACGTGGGTGTTAACAAACGGCGAAGATTGATCGTGTTTCAAGTGGCGCGCGAGGCTTGCAAGAATCGTGGTCAGAGAGGAAAGGAGAATACACCGTTCCGCGAGGAATCATTTACTTGGGACCGGCATTGTAGTCGGCGAAAGAAAACGTTGGGCGAAGCCTGGCGTCTTCGAAAGTTCGAGGACGAAGAGTTTTAACGATAGCAAAAACCGATCTGCCGTCCCGCCACGCGAACGTCCGATCGGAAACTACTTCGGGGTTACGTAAAGTTTCCCCATCGCTCATCAGCCGTCCCTTTGCCGGCCGAGCCATTGAAAACCGGCCGAAGTTGGACGCGCGAACACAGGAATCCCGGAGAAAAAAAGGGGGACTACAGACGCGAAAAAAAAGATAGTAATGCATTCGAGGATGTTGACTTCTTGTGCGCGATCGGACATTTTAGTTGGACTTGCACAATGAAAATGCAGACAAATTTCAGGAGCTACGATTATTCGAGGCTCGCGGCACGTTTTCGCAGTTGTTGGCAATCGGCAACTAGCGAGGCTCGAACAATCGTATCTCCTCTTCCAGAATTGTCCAGTTTTGTTTATGAGCTGAGGGACAATTGAAGAGAATTTCAATAAATTCTCTTCAATTATAACAATTATTCAGCTGTTAGCAGTACAGCCGGAGATAAAAGTAACATCGTAGAACCTCGAATGTCCGGGTCAAACAGAGTAGCACGAATGTTCGGATAAGAGAACAGTTACTAAATCACAGTACGAGATTTTATCTGGACTAATTTATACAGTAAATCGTTTTGCACATGGCTTATCTTAGAGTCAGCTGATCGCACGAGGAATATATTTGTATAATCGTAGTTCTACTATAATGTGTTCGAGGATAAGTAACTTTCTTCTGCGCGATTAAGTATTTTAGTTAGAGTTGCGGAAAAGAAACTGCAAGTGTATATGATAATCCTGTGTAAAAGATATTCAGTTGTCAACGACGCGGTAAAAATCGTAGTAAAAACAAGCGATTAAAGATCAGACTTTTATAGATTTCATTCTTCGTTGGAGAAATTATGTTTTATTTTATATTGATTCCCTGGGAAACCTATTGAACATTATGCATCCATTTATTTTTCAATAGCATGTGTATACATTGAGAACACGTCTGGACTTAAAAATTGTTGTTCATAATTTATTCGAAAGAAGAGAAGAGCTAAGTGAACTAATAAGTCAACTGTCAAAGCTTTCCACGTTTGACAAGATGTATTTTCATAGTTTTGAGAATTTGCGTGTTCTATCAAAGTGGAGTATTTTCTACAATTATTTCCTTATAAAATCTTGTAAATACCGAGACCTGTGGAACGTAGGGGAAATATTGTTAAAAGACGAACCTAAGACTACAGGTGCCGAATTTTAACACAGAAAATCCCCACAATATCAAAATCATTTAATTAATGAAATCGAAACGAGAAAGTTTTAAATTTACTGCTTTGTATATTAAAAATCCTAATAACATTCAGTTTGGTCAATACAGGGTGTCCTAATAATGTGTAGAAGAATGAGTCTAGGTTAGGTCTGGGTTAGGTCTGGCTAAGGTCTGAGTTACACAGAAAAGAGTGTAGGCTAAGAAATATTGAATTAGGTAACTTAATTTTCATTAAGTTTCATAACTTATCGTAGATATTGTTAAATTACAGTTAAGTTAGAACAATAACATTGTAATGTAAACAGTTAAATCCAGACCTAACACTATTTATACCAAAGGTTTTGATACCTTTGATACCTAAGTGATTACATAGAAAACATAGAACATAAAAATAATTTTTAGTAAATTATTGAGATGAAAAAAAATTAAATAATTTTAATAATAAAATTAAAAATATAATAATAATTATTATAAATAATTTTCAGTATTATAAAAATTATTTTTATGTTCTATGCTTTCTGTGTAATCATTTAGGTATCAAAGGTATCAAAATGTACGTAATCACTTTTCAACTTTTGCTATATCCGTCAAAACAGTGTTAAAGTGACCCAAGGTTATTTCGTAATTTCTAAGTGAATAAATGATTCTTCTAAAAGAGGATCAAAGAAGTTTAAGTCGAGAGCGTTTCTATTTACCAAAGCACGCGATAGATAAGAATGCGATCGTGGTACATAGAAAACACGTGTTAGACGGAAATATTTCTTGCGGCACATGTCCGTAAGGACAACCGGCGCAAGACGGCACGTGAGCGTTGTACCAAAGAGACTGGTCCAGCAGAGGCTAGACGAAAGACGGGCTAACTTACTAACCGAGATGAATTCTAAGAAATCGGTTAGCCATCGCAGCGGACAATTTGAAACAATTATCGAATCTCAAGCGTCGCTTTCCTTTATCGAGGATACTCGCAGGCTGTTAACAAACCGAATCGAATACCCTTTAACGAAGACTACCGGTGGTGAAGTCCCGTTCAGCGAAAACAAATTAAAAAGCCGGCGGTCCGAGGCGGAAAATCCTGGGATTCCGCGTGAACGGGTCTGGCGTACGGGACACCGCCGGTCGAGCCCGAAATAACAAGAGGGACGCCGCGCCGTTCGTAGGGAAGGTCGCGTTGTCCCGCGCAAGTACAAAGCTAGACCCTTTCATCGATATTCGAGCGATTGTTCCGCTCACGGCTGGCAGTTTCGCTGGAACGCTGATTTGACAGCTCATCTGACCTCTTGATTCGTTGTTCCGATTCCTTTTTTCCCCGCGGTGCAACAGCCTTTGTGATGGCCCGTCATCTATCGATCCCCATTGTGTCGCGCAGCTCTGCCGTTGCCGTCGCCGGAGTTACCGTTTCTATCACGCCTGAATCGCAACCGGTACACATTTTATTTCCCCGCAAATCTACGGCGATCCCTCGAACCGCCGGGCGACGCGACGGTGCTAGCTGACTTCCTTCTCAGGGATTTTCATTTACGCGATTATTATAGTTGTCATGGACGAAATTATTTGGTTATATACAGGGAGTCCCGAAAATGCCTCGCAATCCGAAAGTGGCGGGTTCCTCGGGTCATTCGAAGCAACTTTTTCCTTTACAAAAATGTTCTCCGAGGCGCCGTTAACGAGTTATCAACGAAGAACAGTGACCAATGAGAGGCGAGCTCGGCTGGCGCGAGGCGACCGAGCCAATGAGCGGAACTGGGCTTCGCGCGCTGGTTGGCTGGGCCGCCTCGCGTCGGCCGTACTCGATTCTTATTGGTCGCTGTTTTTCGTTAATAACTCGTTAACGGTGCCTCGGAGAGAATTTTTGTAAAGGAAGAAGTTGCTTCAAATTTTTACCTAGAACTGATCACAGTAATCGAGGCACAGAAACTAGATCAATGTACAGAAACTGGCACATAGTTAATTAACTTTTCATCTTTTAAGAGCACAGTAACACGCTCAAAAACTGTTACGTATATTTTGTTAAATATTTCACGTTGCTTACATATTTCATTTATGAAAAAATTTGTACTCACATAAAAGACATCAATATATAATTTAGATATTTTAAGAAGTGCGACGTCGATAAAAGAGCTATTTAATTGGTCGAAAAATGCAGACGTCACTCTAATGGGCACAGAATTTGATACATTTACTCTAGTGTACGGCAATCGTTTTATCACGATTTTGATCAGAAACTCTAAAAAATTTACAGTTTTAAAAATCGTTCTGCTGCTTCAAATGATCCGAGGAACCCGCCATTTCCGGATTGCGAGACATTCTTGGGACACCCTGTATATTCGAGTCTTCGTTTCAACTCGTGTTCATGAACGCAGATAGTAAAACAATTATGGTTTTGGAATGACCAGCAAAATCTCGGGATCTTAGCACTTGATTTATCGAAAGCCTATTAATAGAAACTTCAATTACTCTGCTTTATCAAGAGGAATCTAAACAGTCTTTTTGTATATAATAGTCCCAAACTGGGACGACTTGTCGAAATGAAAATAGTTAATAAAATAGAAATAGTTAATGTCATCGAACAATTTATTTTGAAAAAAATAGAAAAGTAGAAATTCATAGATGTTTCACACTCGAACGACGAGGCCTGGGAGTATTTTGACTCAGATTATAAATATTGTTATTTGATTGTCTAGTTACTGCCAATTAATGTAAATTTCCAAGTGTTTCATTAAGTTCAGTAAAAAGAAATTATTACATCTAGAAGGAGAGCCTTGGGAAATATGTTAGAAAAACTGATAAATGAAATTATGAATAATTCTAACTATATTCCCTCCTTTCACAGTGACAAAAATAAAAAGATGCGTGATCACATAGTGGTACTGGACAATCTTATTGTTAATAAAACTTTTGCATACACCTTTGAAGTCATGACTGATTGATTTTCTATTGAATCCTCCACGACGGATTCTTATACGAGGACATAGTTTTATTCTGGATTATGCCGGAATGTGCAGGTTCTATAGCGGGCGAGGTTTTAAAACCAATTAGGGTATTTCAGTACAAGCTATTCTATTGAAATATCCGGGGTCTATAAGCGTTAAGCGCATCTATAAGCGTTAAAGAGATTATCTTCGATGGGAACTGGTTGGAAACGTTGATAGTTTGGATTAGGTTCTAAAATAGAAAGTAAGTGTTTAAAAAACGCATTAGCTTTCTATTGATAGCTCCATTACGTCGACGTCCCTTAATCAGTAGTTAACTGTAACACTATACTTTATTAAAATTAAAATACATGTACTTTTCACGGAGAAGTTGTGTTTGTTGCCAATTGTCTACATTCCAGTTCCACTTAATTTTATTCAAAAACCTGAGTATGCGCGTTTCCGAACACACGTTGATAACAATAGACAATAGACCATGTGTGAAATTAAAGACTTGTCATTACTTTTGGCGAGTAAGTTATATGTTTTTTGACATTTGAATGTGGTGGGTGAGATATTTCCTTTTTTCGAGTTTAAATATTGCTTTGTGTCACAACAAAGATCGCAATTGCTTTGCTGCATTTCATTTATAAATAATGTGAAAATTCCTATACTAATAGATAATGTAATATTATATATATATTTTATAAATAATGTGAAAATTCCTATACTAATAGATAATATAAATGCATGACCATTCGTTTACGTCGACAATAATTTTAGTAATAAACGCATATTGTTGCCAAAAATCTACATACAACTTTTTTTCAAAATAAATACTCGATACTATTACCTAGATTTTTTTATTTATTTTTCACGTAACCTATGACTACATGCCTATAAAAAACGATTTTTTAAAATTCAAAACAAAAAATCATGCATTTAAGGGTTAAAGAAACACAGTGACCAATGAGACGCGAGATTAGCTGGCGCGAGGCGGCCGAGTCAACGAACGATCGAAGTCCAGTTCCGTTTATTGGCTCGGCCGCACGCGACAGCTAATCTCGCCTCTGATTGGTCACTGTCTTTCGTTAATAACTCGCAAACGAAGCCGCGGATTGCATTTTCTCTAAGGAAAAAGTTACTCCAAATGACCTCGGGAATCCCCTTCTTTCGAATTGCGAGACATTTTCAGGAACCTCTAATTTCTCGTTCGTACGATAATTTTGAGATACCCTGTAGAAGATCAGAGAATACGATTTCGACGGATTCCGCGGAAAAAACTTCTAATTCGAGTTAAAGTGTTCTTGCACCGAATGCCACGCTGTAAACCGCGTGATCTCAGAAAGCGACAAGTGCAACATAGACGCTTCTCCAAGGTTCCCATGAAAATATTTGTCCGAAAACTCGCAGCAATAACTCTGCGCGAACTGCAAATTCGTTCGATTCATATTACGATTGAAATCGTTGACCGTGTACTTCTCATTGCAGCTAAAGCGCAGTTCCCGCGGACGTAGTATTCGAAGGGAGAAGCTCCTCCGGGTTTTTTTTTTCAAAGTTGAACTGGCCGTTCGAAAACCGGGATTATCGCGGATTTTTTCGGAACGTCTGTCCGAGCAAATAGAAGACGACGGGACGCGCGACGACCCGACGGACTAATTCGCCCGCGGCCGAGAGCGCCCGGTTCGCGTATTTTTGCCGTTCGTAAATTAAAAATGCATCGGAATAGCGTGAAATATCTTCTTCGTCGATCCGGCCGGCGGGACGGGTGCTGTCGATAGTTCGAAAATTAAAATGTAACCTGCACGTCGCGCCTGCCATCCGCCGCGACGGATGTAATCAATTCTTGAACGGGATATAGAATTCGTCGCGCGTTTCCGGACGACTCGAATCACGGGAATTTTCTGAATTTTAATGAAGTCGCTGCGCAACCGGCCAATTAAATCGGCCGTCGACGTCGACCCGATTCCACGAGAGAATTAAATCTGAAACGCGCCGCCGTCCCGTCCGCGGAAACGTTCGCGCCACGGTTCGCTGGAAACGCGCGCGCGCGTATGGTCGTTTCAGAGAAAGAGCAAAGCTATTTCAATGATTTATCGACTGTTTTGTCTGACAGTTTGCTCTCACTGGGCGAGCCAACAGAAACGAGATTTTCAAATATTTTTGTTACTGTTACGAATGGGGGGCAAACGCCTCCAGGAACACTAATAGTAGCAGTAAATTAGAAATCGTTTATAATACTACGGAAAAGTCTGCCCTCGAAAGCACTGTGAAAGCCGTACTGACGTTTGTCGTTGTTTTTGTAAACGGTGCTCTGTATTTTTTAACAGAGTCGGGCATTATTTGAATTTCTCCGGATAATTGTTTAGCCGAGAGAATTCTCCGAACGCATTGCCTTTCGATCGAATGTTTCTTTCGAGTAATGTTTATTTATTATTGGTCATAAATTACACTATCTATTTGTTCGTATAAAGAATTATTCGAACGAGCTAGTCGAACAGAGATTGTGAAATTGTTCAAAATAAAGCTAGTCAAGTAGAGCTTATGAAAATAATTCGAAGAACAATGCGAATAATTGTTGATTGCTTTTACGTAATTTTGTAAGACTGTGTTTATACGAATGCATTTAGGATCAGTTCAATTTCAAGTACTTGTAGAGTTATTTTGCTGATTTCATCTTCTGCCTCGTAGAAAAAATTATGTACTTTTGCATCGATGATCAATCAAATCAAAAGTAACACACTTTCTGATGCAACGTTTGAAAAATAGTTAATTGTCAAAAGAGGTGTGGAAGAAATAAATCGATAAACTATGAAAAATCAGTTTATACTCTACTATTTTGATTGCGAATCAATTATTTTTCGTATGAATTCTTGTACGAATAAATTCTTGCTCGAATGAATTTTTATTCGGGTTAATTTTTGTCCAGATATATTTGTATTCATACTTTATGTATTTCATGTGATTTTCACCGAAGAATAGTTCGAGATAGAATTTGAGAAACATGGAAATACGATATATGTTTTATGAATAGACTGCAAATCTGTATGCAAGGATCTGTATTCAAAGAAATTTTCTAAATATTATTCTTAAATCGTATTTCTTAACACTAGATTAACGGAGCACTAAAAGCAGCTGTTTTATATTAATTTATAAAAGTGAAAATAGGGCATTTATTCTGATTTTTAACGAGTGTTATTGTAAAATATGCCAAGCAAGCAGCAAATATATTGAATAAATAACTCACCGATGTATTGTTACAATTTGAATAATCGTAAATTAAAAAATTAGTTAGTTACACAATTATTTTCTTAAATAAAAAAGGTTGACTAGAAACTCAACACTTTGCATTTGAAATATTTGAACTTTCATTTTCTGTTGCCCGTTTATTTTTTTAATATTCTGCGATATTCTCGGCAAACTTGTTACAAATATCTCAAAAATGGAAAGTGTATCGGTGAAATTTAAGATATACTAATTATATCATCATTAAAAATAGAAGAGATATCCTCAGAATTGCTTAATATTTGTCACGTTATTGTTTCCAAATACGAAAAAAACCTTTGGAGAAGTTCTTATCATAACCTTGGACCAAAAAAGACAATTACGAAGAACCACGAAAAGAAAACGTACAGAAACTGATAGTTCAACAGATGACGAAGAAGAAATTATTCTAAGTAATGATAATGATTATGAACAAAATTATGATGCAGAATGTTTGTTTTTTATAGGCCTTTACTCGTCAGACGTAAACAATACGTTAAATGTATGAAGCGTTACCGATGAGCCCACAAAGACTGTGTGCCTAAAAATAAACTTTATATGCCCAACGTGTGAAAAAAGGCAAAAAAGATTTTCCCAGAAAGTCAAACTATTTTTAAAGTTGAAGTTCTTAAAGTTAATCTATTTTTCGAAGTGAATCTCCACACTTTTCGTTTCTCCTTTATTACGGAGAAGCGGAGAATTTTCCCCCTGTATTTTCTAGTAGATTGTAAAAGAATACATATTTCAGTTCATAAATGTGTATCCACTTTTCATAAAACTATTTTCAATCGAAAATCATGATCTAATAGAAAAATGAGTCTCACATCTCAAGCACCTTTACCTCAATTTTCTTTCAAAAAATTTACAAAAACCGCATCATTTTTCGATCGTCGAAATGCGAGAGGCTCTAATATGTCAAGTAATTGATCGATTGTTTTTCAATACAATATGGCAACCCCTCCCCCCCAAGTTTCGTAAAACAAGCACAGCCTACCATCTGGTCGCCATTAAGAATTTCGTTACAAAGGATAGAAGTGCATCTCCCGGCGCTACAGACCGAGAAGAATAAACTCAATTATTTCGACATCAAAGCTACCATTTCTGGACGGTCGTCATTGAACCATGTCCTACGCCGTTATAGTTCTATCCGCTCCATCTTTCTTCCTCCTCTTTCTCGGTTCAGTGGAATACTTCGACCTTCTCCGGTCCATTCTTTCGCCCCTTCTTGCCCTTCCGTCCTCCGCCGTCGTTTCTTCCTCGTTCCTGACGTAAAACGAACGGACTCCCCGATATCGACAATCGTCTACGATACGAAACTAATGGCGCCCAGAGATTCGTTATTCGTCTCGCTGGTTCCGCGTCTTTCGAGCGTTTCTGGCAGAGGCGTCGCGCTTTCAATATTTTCTTTGAAACTTCGACACCCTTCCTTTTGTCCTCGTGTCTGTTTTAATGCGAACAGACAGCGAGCTTGTATTTCTCACGGTCTCGAACTCGCAGACCGAGCCTCGCAAAAGACTGCCTCGCTTCGATTCTGAGATGAACGAGTCCTCATTGGAATAACAACAAATGTCTGCGACGCGGCGCGTCCGGGCTCTAGCCAGAGCTTTCGCCGATTAATCTTTTTAACCCGAGAAAGATAACCTACGTCGCAGAGGCGCCTGCGAAGACTGTTGATTTTTGTTAATTTTTCATAGAGGTCTAGTGATTTAAGTTGAAAATTACTTAAAATATAAAAAAATGTAATATAAATGCATTTTATTTTTACAATAATGCCAAACCTTTAAAATGACTAGATTAACTGAAATAAATATCCATTGTTAGTATAAAATTGACGCCTTAGAAAAGCATGCGCCTCTGAAGCGTATGGTTATCTTTTACGTACGTTGCCATATGGTTATCTTTCTAGGGTTAATACGTTCCGTGCCGAGCTTTTTTTACTCGAATCTTCACACTTTGATATTTTACTAAAACTTGATGTATTACGTGCAATATTATTAATTCTCGTGCACATAACAACGTAACAAAAACTTATCAACGCCCATTCTTGCGGTGGAAATTGATTCTTCGGTTCTAAATTTCTTGTAAACAATTTGTTCAGTTCACTAAGTAAACATGCAAGCGTGCACCATCGATGGTACACGTGGCACGGAACGTGTTAAGGGGCGGTTCCGGCCACGAACTTTAAGACAACCGCTATTTTTTCTTCGTTTCACATTTTGATGCTTCTAGAGTGTATTAATTAAATGCAAATTTCGAAATTCTCAAAATTATCGAAGTTTTAGGGCAATTAAGCAATCCGAATGAATTTTATGGAGAAACTGGAGGATTGATGCAATTGCAATGACTGCAAGATTAGAGGTAAATATACTTTTTTATAAGTTTATATTATATTATATTTATTTATAACTATATTTATTTATAACTCAATTTGAGTGAGTTTTTTTTTTTTAATTAAAGAATATATTTTTTTCGCAGTCAACGTGTCTTTAATATCGCAAGTTTCTCCAAATTTACCAATTTTTAAGGAATGTGGAACTATGGCAAATCGATAAGAAAAGGTTATGTTTGACTTTAAAATGTCGGAACATCATTATAGAAAAAGAAAATTTTTTTAAGGATATATTTGATCTTTTGAACGTCCTATCGTCAAAGAGAGTTGAGGACTATAAATAAAATGAGGTATATTAATTCTTAATAGTTAAATAAAATTTTAAAAAATGTATAATTATTGTATATACAAAAACATTTTAAAAGTGACCTTCTTAAACCAGAACCTCCACTTAATGTACCGTATCTTCTGAATCATGGCATATAATCGTTTACATGAAATTGATTCGATTTTTAAGGCATTTGCAATTATTTTCTTGATTCATAATTATTAGGTATTAATCGTTTAATAAATTTTTTGCTTACAGCGATCGAAGCATCGAAAACTAGTTCAAATAATTTTAAACTTTCGAAAAATTTGCCTCAAAAAAGTCGTGTTAATAAAAATACTATAAAAGATAAATTATGTTTGCATTGTTTTACACTTGAAAAACCTACAAAATGAACTTAATTTGCACTAGTTCGATTATCAAGCGTACCTCTAGATCCAAATAATTCTAATTTCGTGGAAACATTGGGCTTAAACACGTTCTTTCAAAATTGTTAATTTAAAATATTTCAATAATATTAAAAATTGCACTTACTAAAGAAATCATAAAGAAGATTAAACGTGGTTAAACGTGGAAATAAATGTCCACTCGTTTATTAGTTCAACATAGACCGAAATATGCAAAAAAAGTTCAAACATTATTCACGAGTTTATTAATACATAAAATTTAGTGAATTTTAATATACCCGCCTCTTCATATTATCGTATTTCTCACTTATTTGCATTTTGAAATCAAGTTAGCATGCGAATTAAAATCTGTTTAATTGTCGCTAACACGTTTAATCGATATTAATAAAATGTCAACAAATTTTGTACACGTCATAATATTTACAAAATTAACAGATTTACACGGACTTTCGTATCACTATATATTATCGACATTATATATATTTAAACAGACCTCATAACGTTGGCTGCATATAATTCCAGGATCTCAAAATCAATATTGAATTTCCCTATAGACATCCGATAAGATTACGTAGATTGAAAGTCAGGTTGATCCTTAAATCAACGTAATAGAAAATGTTGAGCCGGTGTAGCCATATTACTGGTTGGTTATGAAAGAAACAAGAAAGAAAAAAGGTGAAATGAAAAAGAAAAGAGCAAGAGAGAGACAAAACCGATGCTATATCGCGCAATGAAATCCACAGATGTCCCAATATTTCAGATAGCACGAAACAAGTTTTTATTGGCACAATATATCGCAGAAAACGCGCGCGCGTTCGACGAATCGTCCGCAAGATCGATATAACTTGGCGCGATATTATTCAGCGTTCAGGGTTCGCTTAATGATAGCTTTGAGACGATCTTCGCCGACAGATAGCACGATCAATGGTCGACGGACAGGCTGGAGTCGCGGGTTGCAGTTCCCATCCGCAATTCCTGGCGCTGGGCAGCTTCTAAAAACCGGGGCCACCTGCCGGACAGACTAATTTATCTCTCGTGCGAGGTTTAAAGCCTTTCCGTCGTTTATCTTGCCGCCGACGACCGGAGGATCCACCACTCGCTTTTTCCCTCGTTTACCCAGTATCTTTCTCTTTCTCTTTCTCTGTCCCTCCTCTTTCTCCCACCCTCTCCGCCCCGCCTATTTTTCCCGCGCCACCGCGTTTTTTCGTCTTGTTCCGTTCTGTCGAGCTTTAAATTGAAAAACACTTCCTCTTCGCGGAATTCCTTCCGCGCGCAAACCCGGAGAAATTGTCGCCGTTCGGAGACCCTGATGAAATACGTTCATCTCACGGCGCCCCCGCTTCTCATCCTACTTTAAGATCTCTTGCGAGCCTGATACACGGACCGCGTCGCGGAACTACGGATCGAAACGCGCAGTAATATCCGAGGATTGTTTCGTTGGGAAGCGTAGAGATCAACGTTTCTCTGGATGGCAGGCTACGTTACGGAAACTTTCATTCTGGATTTCCTTGCCTCCTTTCGCTGTCTCCGGAACGGTTTCGCGAAACAAGGTAAATGTTATAGTGATTGGACGTGCATTAGACGTTAATCAATGTCTTCGTGAATAAAAGACAGCTTTGTATTAACTATTTTGCTCCGATGTGCGTATATATACGTACTCGAAGAATGACCATTCATGTACGAAGAGCGTATATGTACGCTTTGGAAAAGTGGGCCCGCGGGTACGAAGAGCGTATATATATGTTCGTACCATATATACTTTTATTTCATAGTTTACATGAGATACTTTTGTTAATCGAGTATCTGGCAACGCTTATTATTAATAAATGATAATCGTGTTAAAGGACGTAAGGGATATGTTAGAGAAATATGAAGAATATTATCAATAACCTTGACATAACCTTGATATGACCTTGATATGACCTTGACATAACCTTGATATGACCTTGGCGTAACCTTGAAATGACCTTGATATGACCTTGATATAACCTTGATATGACCTTGATATGTCAAGGTTATGTCAAGGCCAACATATGAAATTTTTAAGCAAGGTGTACAGTGAAGATTAACAAAGTACGTAAATGATATATTAATTTAAATAATTCCGTGTCCGAACACAGATCAACGAATGATTCGCAAAGCTAATTTAATAAATAATAATCGTGTTAAAGGACGTAAGGGGGATATGTTAGAGAAATATGAAGAATATTATCAATAACCTTGATATGACCTTGATATGACCTTGATGTGACCTTGATATGACCTTGATATAACCTTGACATAACCTTGATATGACCTTGATATAACCTTGACATAACCTTGATATGACCTTGATATGACCTTGATATGTCAAGGTTACGTCAAGGTTATGTCAAGGACAACATTGAGTGGTGATTCCATGTCCGAGCACAGTTCAACGAATGATTCGCAAAGCTAATTTAATAAAGAATAATCGTGTTATTTTGTACTTTTTTTTATTTTGTACTAAGATCCGCAGTTTATATATCATAGAGAAAAAAAGATGAACTATATCAAAAATATTCGATATAATTGCAAGATTAATATGTCTATTAACACTTCCTTTGCAAAAATCCAAATAAAAAATAAATTACTCGTGAAATCATTTTAATGGTTTTTTTTTAAGCGAATACAAAATTAAGTTATCATTTGCAAACGAAATATTAATTCAACTTGTAATTTATTTTATGCTGCTGCTGAATTAATCGATGTTTCCAGTCGGCTTATGATGGATCGAGTGTTCATAAATTGGTATCGTTTTCCGAATTGTCTAAACACGAAATTGCGTTGTCATAAAGTGATTTCGTCGAAATAAAGTCCAACTGAATGTCGAGCGGTATTAAACAACGTTATCACTTTAGTAGCCCAACACAGTATAAACTATGACACAATAATTCGTTTTATGGACTGCTGTAAAATTATGAGACCCTAGGTGTGTCGGATTAAAGGATAATGTACGCTTTCAGCCGGCTAAACCTTCCTTGACTGAGCCACCATAATACAAATTATATCACGGTTCACGTATTTACGATCTCCACGACCGCACGGATCCTGGCGTCGAGTAAAACATATATCGAACGATTTGAACAAAAGAGTATCAGTCATCTGCTGCAGCTAACGTTTGATTTTACGAGAAGAAAGAAAGTGGGAACAGTTCTCCGATGCTTTCAATTCTTTACGAGAGATGCGAAATCGCTTCCATTAAAAAGGAGAGCAGGGTGTAAATACGTTTAGAGCGCGTAACCGTTCGAAAATCATAGAACATCAACTTTTCTACATAGTTTCATGGATTGTCATTTCCCGAACGTTATATCAAATCCAACGGATATAGCCATGTAAAGGATTAACGAGGTTACAACATTTCTAACGTATACTACTGTGATCAAAAAGTAAGGTGAATTTGTTTATAAAATGTAAATTCTTTATTTATTCTTCCAAATCAATTTCATCCCCTTCAAAGTAATCCCCGTCCGATAAAACGCACTGTTTCCGACGCTTTTTCCAGTCCTCGAAACAGTCGGAATAGTCTTTTTCCGGTATAGCCTTCAAGACCTTCTTCGATTCGGTTTTTATCTCCTCAATCGTGTCAAAACGGCGCCCCCGCATTGGCCTTTTGAGTTTGTTGAATAGCCAGAAATCGCACGGTGCCAAATCAGGCGAATACGGTGGTTGCGGAACGATATGAGTCGAGTTTTTGGCAAAAAAGTCGCGAAGAACCAATGCAGTATGACATGGCACCAATCGAGACTTGACGCGTTTGAGACACAAAACATCCTTCAAAATGGTTTGGACTGAGCCAAATGATATTCCAACACTATCAGCGAGGTCTCTCATTGTCAGTCGACGATTTTCAAGCACCAAATCTTCGATTTTTTTGGACGTGGCCCTCGTCGGTAGACGTTGATGGTCGTCCAGAGCGCGGTTCGTCTTCAACGCGTTCTCGGCCCGCTTTGTACTCGTTGTACCACTTATAAACGTTTTTTTGTGCCATAGTTTGATCACCAAAGGCCTTCCGCAACATTTTCAACGTGTCCGCACAAGAATATTCGTTCCGCAAACAAAATTTGATGCAAGTTCTTTGCTCAACAAAATGACCCATTGTAAAAATCGAAAAATTCACTTTTGGTCGTTTACTAAAACACGTGTAACTCGGAGATAATTAAACCTTTTAACAAACAGACGCTTGGCAATTGTTATAGACAGTCCTACCAACCTAGGAAAAAAACAATTGCCTGCCTTCCTAATGTCCGGGAGGTTTAAATGACAATTTCACCTTACTTTCTGATCACAGTAGTATATGATTTCGTGTAATCGAGATGACTGAAATCACGTAGTTCCAGCTTCCGCTAGTTTAAATTATAATTACTTGTATGAAACGTTTTAATTACTTTCAATGATAATATACACGTACGAAATGTTTCACAATTTCACAGAATTACAAAGAATTTGCGAGCGTCAGGTTTTTTCTAAAAAAACAGGGAAAATCGCGTTACTTTGCCGAACTCTCCGATGCATATTTATTTTTAACGATAAAACAAAGCGCGAAAAGAAAACAGAGAAAAAGAAACGCATTCAGGGCAAAGTCACTAAACCGCAGATTTACCAAATGCGTTTACGATACTTCGTAAGTCAATTCGTTGGCGGCTGAAACTTGCGGCCTCGGTAATTCATGCCACTCTATGAATGCAGCAAACATAACAAAATTTAGTATCGAGCAATTACGCTTGTAACTCGGGAGGATCGAAACGGTGATGTCCCTCAAATCGGCTAGAAACTTCTTCAAAGAAGTTTCGTTCATATTCGATTGATTCTCCGACCGAAGTTTCCGTTCTAGCACTGTCAAAACACAACGTCCGTTATCTCTGGCCCGTAACGAGAACTTTAATAGTATCCTGTTCGGTAAAACTTCCGCCTATCCGGAACGTTATGGCGGAAATGCTCGGTGCATAAAGTTGAACAGCGAAAAGACCGATCCGGCAACGACGACGACGAAGCGGCGCGGCGCGGAGCGGGCGAAGCGAAGAAGACAGACGCGACGAGAATGTTGCCGGTTGAATTTCATAAGGCGATAGTCGTCGTCGAAACGGATATTAAAAACAGCCGAGGCTAGGACGTTCGCAGGTGGAACGCGATCGGACGCTGCGCGGCTGCTCGCGGAATCCTTAAGGCGTCCCCGACAATGTCGGAGCGGTGATGGATGGCGGGGAGATTCCAGTTCGACGCGCGTAAAAGCGGCCGGAAATTGAAACGTTGCTGCGGAGTCGAGCGGGGCCCGGCATAACCGGCGATTCGATTCGCCTGCTTAAAACTAACGTCGCGACTTCGTCGAATCCGAAAGATATACGATGAGAACGTGATTCGCGATCTTGTCGCTCGAGGATATCCTACGTATGAGCCTGATCTACCGATTAGGTATCTGAAATCTACGGGAATGATGATCGTACAGCGAGTCTGCACGTGAAAGGAAACGTCACGGTAACAGATTACAAAAATTTTATACGATTTTAATTCTATGTACTGTAGTTTCTCTTGAAAATGCCAAATTTCTGGTTCCTGTGGATTTCTCTGGGTTAGTCCTACGCCTATGTGATTTATTGTTACGTCGATGCTGAGATTCGACGGAAGACAACACAAAATGATCATGGTCAATCTTCGTTTAATCGTGGCATGTGGCCTACGAATTGTCTTCGAATAGTAGTATATGGCCTTCGAATTTCCTTCGAATCGTGGCATGTGGGCTCCGAATTGCCTTCGAATAGTGGCGTGTAGCCTTCGAATCCTGTAATGTGGCTTCCGAATTGCTTTCGAATCGTGGCATGTGGCCTCCGAATTGCCTTCGAATCGTGGCATGTGACTTTCGAATTGCCTTCGAATAGTGGCGTGTAGCCTTCGAATTGCCTTCGAATCGTAGCATGTGGCCTCCAAATTGCCTTCGAATCGTGGCACGTGGTCTTCGAATTGCCTTCGAATCGTGGCATGTGACTTTCGAATTGCCTTCGAATAGTGGCGTGTAGCCTCCGAATTGCCTTCGAATCCTGTAATGTGGCTTACGAATTGCCTTCGAATCCTGTAATGTGGCCTCCGAATTGCCTTCGAATCGTGGAATGTGGGCTCCGAATTGCCTTCAAATCCTGTAATATGACTTCTGAATTGAAAATAGAACGCACTTTCACAATGACGTTTCACATTGTGATACTTAATTTTTCAATTAGATTTGTTTTTTTTTGCAATCATTGTACAGAAATTTACAAAACGAAAAATTTGTTTAGAGTTTAAAATATTTAAAAGTTGTTTCATTTCTAAAAAATTGGATCGGGAAAAAACTTGGAACAATTTATAATGATGACTTCAAGTCCAATCTTTGACCAGCACAGAAATGTTCATTACGATTTCAGTTTTCAGACAGAACTTACATCTACATGATGCCCGATCTGTCTGACTGGAAATCATGTGCACATGTAACAGGATCATCAAAGTCTGCCCTAACTGGAAATCACTGATACTGTTTTGACATAGATGACGATTAGAGTGCTTTGATCTTGTCCTTTGCTTGCGACAGACAAATTGCTCGTTGATAAATCAACACGCTGGTCATCATTCTAAATTGATATCGAGTTGTATGCTTCATAGTAACATAAATATACTTTAATAATTGCGTATCTGTGTATTGAATGATTTCCATTTGTATTTCTTAATACTGCAAAAATTTTGCAAATATCATAAAATACATAACGATCTAGAGTCTAGTCATTACAATTGCACCATTTTTAAATAAAATATACCATTCTTGAACAAAATATTGCCTTACCTAACAATCCTTCGAGATTTCGATCTTTTCATTATTTGACAAGTATTATACCAATATTTAAATAGCGTGCATTATTTCAAAATAAAACTACAAAGTTTATATAATAGTTTCTAATCTCAATCAAATCGATGTATTAACAAGAATAGTTATTTCGGCTAAAATTTATATTTATTAAACCAAATTGTCTAACAAAATAAATAATATCTAAATCTTATTATCATGACAAAAATTGTTTATAATCTGCCATAACCCACGGGTGAGACTAAATATCGTTAAAATTTGCAGGATCAACAAATAATAAGGCATATCGAATCCATTTACTAAAAAATAAATAAAGTAAAAAAATAACAAAATTTATTGCAGTGATGTACATAATTATAAACTCAAGGTAACTTTCATATTGTTACCTAAACAAAAACTTAACCAAACATTATATTTTATATTTCTATTTTCTATTATTTCTAACACAGAAATACACAAATATGGCGTTTCGTTTTCCTTTTTTTTTAAATATCACTAAAAATATGAAAGTTACTCTGAACCTGTGATTATTCACACTAATACGGTACGTCTTTCTCAATAAATATGAATTTATTTATTGCCAGGAAACAAACCAAGGGCACAGCAATTGGTCGTCGCACAGTAACCGGCTCCATTACCTTAATTGTCGGTAAAGCGACGGGAACCCGATCCAGCATTAGGCAGCCAGATGTTTTGTCCGTACGTAGGAAGTAATTACAGCTGGAAGGCTCTAAGCGAGACTTTCTCGTGTACGAGTTCGATTGTCGAAATTTGATCGTGGCTACTACCGTCCAGTATCGTGACTGGCCCGAGGCAAATTGAAATTTCTCGTGTCTCGCTGCTGAACAGAACTCCGGAAGGGACTGGAAAGGGAGCTGGTGATGATGGAATGCATTCCGGCTCGTGAAAGGGACACTGCCCCGAAAATCGAGGAGCGGGGCAAGACGAAGGATTTACGGGACGATGGATTGAGTTAGCGAAGAAAATCTCGCGAAAATAGTATTGCTTGTCACGACAACGGGAACATCAAGATGGAATGTCTGCAGGATCATAGGCAACGGGTTAATATCGCTGGTATGAGATGAATTGGCTGCTCGAGGCTAAGGAGAGATTATCTTTAATATGATTAAGTCGCGGCTCCTTAGACCGAATTTATGAACGCAGGATGATTTCCTACGTTTCTTCGAGATTCAACAGAGTGGATGCTCGCGGTGGGGTTTGATTTATGTAGCGGAAGCGAACATGTGCTGATTAAGCTTTCTGTGAAATGCCACTTCCACCATTTCTTAGTTCATTCTGTATGTATTAGGTCTACCGGAAAGTTCTGTCCGATAGTGTCACTTCAATGGACAATTTGGGCAGATGAGACATGATTTATTCGAGCCTTGCGACTCGTTTTTGTAGTCGCCGGTTCTCAACAACGATAAAAACGAACAACGAGGCTCGAATAATCGAGGCTTCTCTTCCCAAATTGTCAATTGTTGAGTACAAGCTACGCGACAATTGGAGAGAATTCACTGTAATTATATTTCTTATTACTATTAGGTCTACCGGAAAGATCTGTCCGATAGTGTCACTTCGAGTTTCAATCCATACGCACATGTTGATTCGAGACATATATGACTATCTCTCTTTATCATTGCATTTACGCACATGTACTCTCCTAAATAAACTGAAACAAAGATGTCTCGTGTCATTATTAAGCGAGACGCGATCGTGAAAACATGGCTACCGATGATAATGCCGGACCACATGCTGCTTCGGCGACTCGTCAGAAAATCGCAGAGCTAGGCTGGGAAATTCTGTCGCATCCACCATACTCCCCGGACCTAGCACCCTCCGATTATCACTTGTTTCTCTCTTTGCAAAACTTTTTACAGGAAAAAAATTCAAAACCGAAGCTGATGTCAACCAAGCACTAGTCGAGTTCTTCGCCTCTAAAAATAAATCATTTTTTAAAAATGGCATTTACAAGTTGCCATCGCGCTGGCAAGAAGTGATAAGTAACGATGGAAAGTAGATTCCACAATAAATATTATTAAATGTATGAAAATTG
Organism: Megalopta genalis; assembly: GCF_051020955.1. Lineage (NCBI taxonomy): Eukaryota > Metazoa > Arthropoda > Insecta > Hymenoptera > Halictidae > Megalopta > Megalopta genalis. The sequence continues at coordinate 2,315,853 of NC_135030.1, forward strand.
TGTTATATTTCGATTCAAAAACGGACAGAACTTTCCGGTAGACCTACTAGCATGCCATAAAATGTTCTATGGGAGAACTATGGCGGAGGTGGAGAACTATCGATAGCACTATTGTTACCGAAAACTGTCGAATGTTTTTCTTAGTATCGATAGCTCTAATCAGAGAGGCCAACTTCTTAAAACTAGTAAATACATTTCGAATCTTTGTATCCTATTTTGATGATATGTTTATTCAAATACTTCCTACTATATAGGAGTGAACTGAAAAATGCCTTAAATCCTCTACCGGAGGAGTTATGCAAAGAATACTTTTGCACACCGGCTTCTTTGGTAAAATATTTAGCAAAGTTGCATTAATAATACCCGACCGGCGGTTAAGACTGAAGCCAAAACATGTCGGCACCCTCATTTTTTCAAATGAAAACAAGTTGCCATCGTGCTGGCAAGAAGTGATAAGTAACGATGGAAAGTGTATTCTACAATAAATATTATTAAATGTATGAAAATTGTGTTATATTTCGATTCAAAAACGGACAGAACTTTCCGGTAGACCTACTAGCATGCCATAAAATGTTCTATGGGAGAACTATGGCGGAGGTGGAGAACTATCGATAGCACTATTGTTACCGAAAACTGTCGAATGTTTTTCTTACTATCGATAGCTCTAATCAGAGTGGCCAACTTCTTAAAACTAGTAAATACATTTCGAATCTTTGTATCCTATTTTGATGATATGTTTATTCAAATACTTCCTACTATATAGGAGTGAACTGAAAAATGCCTTAAATCCTCTACCGGAGGAGATATGCAAAAAATACTTTTGCACACCGGCTTCTTTGGTAAAATATTTAGCAAAGTTGCATTAATAATACCCGACCGGCGGTTCAGACTGAAGCCAAAACATGTCGGCACCCTCATTTTTTCAAATGAAAACAAGTTGCCATCACGCTGGCAAGAAGTGATAAGTAACGATGGAAAGTATATTCCACAATAAATATTATTAAATGTATGAAAATTGTGTTATATTTCGATTCAAAAACGGACAGAACTTTCCGGTAGACCTACTAGCATGCCATAAAATGTTCTATGGGAGAACTATGGCGGAGGTGGAGAACTATCGATAGCACTATTGTTACCGAAAACTGTCGAATGTTTTTTTTACTATCGATAGCACTAATCAGAATAGCCAACTTCTTAAAACTAGTAAACACATTTAGAATCTTTGTATCCTATTTTGATGATATGTTTATTTAAATACTTCCTACTATACAGGGTGTCCCAGGTTTTTATGTTCAAACTTTGTTAGTGTATTCTATGGCACAAAGTAAGAAAAAAATGTTATGTAAACGTAGGACATATAGAGCTTTATTAAGAAGTTATAACAAAAATTCAGAATGTCGACCCAAACATATCGACACCCTCATTTTTTCAAATGAAAACCAGCTGTTATTGTCGTCACAACTTGTGCAGCACTGTTACAGATATTTCGATTATATTGTAAAAAGAATATAATATAAAACTGTTATATTTTTCAAAGTCTTTGGTGTCTTCAAATTTGTGCCTCGTGAAACTTTATATGATACGTATTTCCCATGGTACTTCTAAAGATAGAGTGCTCTCGATAATTCTCCACCTCTAATGAGTAATTCTTGTGGTCACTTAAAACAACATTGTCCTCAGCGAAAATTCCCTCCGCGGTTTTGTTAACGCATTGACGGCCGCGCCGAAGGCATCCTAAAATTTCATAGAATCAAAGTATTTCAATCGATTAGATTAAACATGCAAAGCAAAGTTATGGCATCGATTACTATTTCAACGTTCTTATCTCTTGCGAATCTTGAGAAAATTGAGAAATTTTTACGGATTAGCATGGAAATTAATTAATGTCGGATGGGTCATTAGCAACTGAACCCGTTAAAAGTTGTTCGTACAATTTTGATTAGGTTCGTGTCAATTATAATAGATACTTGACGGTGTTATTCTTATTAGATATTCGACGCGTTTCTTCCGTATATAATTAGATTTCACGTATGAAAATTCACAAATAGAATTTCTCTTTCTAAATGAAACTTCGCTCGCGAGGTTCGGTAAAGATCAATTGTATTTTATAGGTACATGTATAGACCGCCATATTCATAAAAGAGGAACCCGGGTATATCGATCCATAATGTCGGCAGAAATCACTGTTGCTGGCAGCGGAAACGATGCTCCATTTTACCGCATGGAAAAAGTTCAACCAAACCGCTGCTAGATTTTCTGGCCACGAACGAAAGAGGAACAAGACGGCGGGACGTTGTCTCACAGGAGAAACTGTCCCGAACACGTCCGTCCCATATTCCTATATTACTACCGTCCACTTTTCTTTCACGAGACAATTTCTTTCCACCGATTCCTATCACTTCCGATACCGAAACATAATTTGATAACGATCGTTCAATGAAATAGTTGTCGATCTTTCTAGAAAGAAGTTATTATATATTATATTATTTATATTTTATTATATTATATTATTAATGGTCGATCAGTGATATGTTTCACATGTTATAACTAGATCGCGAATTTTATGCATTTATGCCAGAATCGAGTAGTTACAATATAAAACAGTCTAAAAAATTAAAAGCATTTCAAAACATTAATCTATTATATTGTTTAAAGGAAGAATAAACTTGCAAGAATGAACATTTATTTTGCATAAAAATTCGCAGTATAGTTATAACTCGCCTATAATTTATGTACACAAATAAAAAAAAACATTCATTGCAATTTATACACACGTTTTCTATTAAGGTATAAAATCGTTCAGATTTTTTCCTTTTTACGAAACTCTTGAGTTTTACGAGCCTCAAAGTGTACAAATTATTTACAGGTTTATTACATAAGAAAATGATTTGAATATGCAACATTTGGGCAAATATATGCAATGCATTTATTACATATCACTCTAATTTGAATTCATCAATGAAGAATTGTTTTATAAAATATAAACGCACGAACCGAAGTATTCGTAAACAATATTGTATGATGAAATAACGAAAGTATTTGATGCATTCTGGAAAGTAAATTTTATTGTGATGTAAGAATTACTGAAGAAAGTCCCTACAATTATATAATAGTTGAAGTGAATTTTCTCAGAACTTCTAGCGACTTCTGTCAAACATAAACAATAATTAATTAGGTAATTAGTGCAGAGAATAGAATGCCAGGAACCGTTCTGTTAGGTATGATACACTATTCCAGAATAACGAACTTTGTTAATTTGTCCTCCAAGCTACATTATATCATGGTGTAAGAAGGCGTGGTGCACCGACTATGGTTAACCCCAACAAAAGTTCACTTCCATGAGTTCTCGCAAGTGATGTTAGCGAAACATCGGTGCTCACCGGTGCATTATTTTTTCTTACATTATACACAGTCTTCGAATCTAAATTATGCGGTGGAGCTCAAATGTTGCAGATGTGATTAGTGCGTGAAAGGTAATACATATTATGATAAAGTTTCATAAATTTTTACAGTGTCCGAAAAACAACGTTATTATAGAATAACGTTATAATCTACTATATCTACTATATTATAACGTTATAATCTACTATATCTACTATATTATAGTAGATTATAAATAATCTACTATATTATAGAATAACGTTATAATCGGACATAGGTCCGATCTTGTTCTAGATATTCCTGCTCGATCTTCGTCGAGCAATTTCACGCGCTTTTCAAGAGATTGATAGCAATGTCTGTGGCCGAGTAATCGACAAATTTATCGCACGCTGTCACCATCTTGCCCCAACTGAAGGCAAACATTTCGAAAACGTAATCAATTACTACCTACGACATGTTATCTTATCATCGAAACTTTCAATAAAAATTCTTAAGTGGTTAGGAATTCTTTAGAGCGACGCACAGTGTGGTCGGTCCCTATAAAAAGAAGCGGAAAAAAAGTAAATACAACAACTAAAATCATATATTTAAGCCTTACTATTTCATTTTATATTACTAGTATACACAGGGTGGCGGGTTCCTCGGATCATTTGAAGCAACTTCTTCCTTTACAAAAATGTTCTCCGACGCACGATTAACGAGTTATTAACGAAAAACTGTGACCAATAAGAATCGAGTACGGCTGACGCGAGGCGGCCCAGCCAACCAGCGCGCGAAGCCCAGTTCCGCTCATTGGCTCGGTCGCCTCGCGCCAGCCGAGCTCGCCTCACATTGGTCACTGTTTTTCGTTAATAACTCGTTAAAGGTGCCTCGGAGAAAATTTTTGTAAAGGAAAAAGTTGCTTCGAATGACCTGAGGAACCCGCCACTTTCGGATTGCGAGATATTTTTGGGACACTCGGTATATTTGAGAAATGTTCGTAGGGACTTGTAGAAATTCCAGATTCCAAACTTCAAAGTTTTGGAACTGCAAATTCTGGAAGAACTGAGAAATTTGCTGGAATCACTGGAAATCCTTCGAGTGTCTTTTGGGGTTGCAGTGGCATTTGAAGACATCAATGATCACTGAAAGACGCTTGTGATTACTGATTACTCTAGAATTCATTGCTTCTTTTTGTATTTCCTGTGGCTTTGGAAGTGATCGGCGAACTCTCAGAGATGTTTTCAAGCTGCAAAAATCATATGGAATACAACGGATCTTTGGAATCCTTAAGGGTTACTGAGGGTTTCAGAGTCACTGAGGGCATTCGTGCTATGTCTTTAGGGTTCTGTAGGGTCTCCGGGAGTCAATGCAGACTTCAGAGATCACTCGAGACCCTTTAGGGATCAGTAAGATCTCCAGAGATCAATAACACTTTGAAAGTCACTTAAGACTTTGGGGATATCTGATGACACTTAGGGTATCTTTAGGGATTCGAACTATATAGCAACGTTACTGGTAGTGCTTTGTGGTCCCTAGAGATGTCGATGGTGACTAGAACCTCCATGGGAGCTTCCGGGATTGTGAAACTGTATCCTCGTGACATACGATTCTACAAAAGTGCACTAAGGAAAAACAAATAAAAAATCTTTCAGTGACCTTTCACTATTATTATGGTAAATTGTAACAATAGGAAACGCCAGTACGGGATCGTGTAAGCTTTAGTGATTGTTTTTGCACTTCTCTTACTTCCTACAGGTTTATAACTATCGAATATTTTTGCGTACATAAGGAAAATCTCAAAGTTTCTTTTAACAGTAGTTGGTGATAAACAATTTGGTGTGTATTGAAAAAGGTGATCTCTTGGTACACCATACTTACACGATAGCATCAACTTCGAATGGTTGTTAGTTACAGTAAATTCTCCCTAATGTTTCTTCAGCTTATAAACAAAAATAGAGAATTTCGGAAGAGGTTATTCGATTAGTCGACCTATAATTGTTGACAATCGGCAACTATAAAAATGAGCGGCGAGACTGGAATAATCGTATCTCCTCTTTTCAAATTATCCATTCTTTTTAAAACTGAAGGAAAAAATTAGAAAGAATTTACTGTAGTATTTAATATATATAATATATATTATATAATAATTATATATTATATATATATTATTTAATATTATTTATTAATATTATTTATTTAATATTATTTATTTAATATTATTTATTATATATTATTTAATAAGTTATTATATATATAAATATATATAATATATATATTTACTGTAGTATTACATAAAAGTTTATGTAAACTTTTGTTGTAATAAAAGCTATAGTCCCTCACTAAAATATTTGAGCACCTCCTAAAACGAATAATTTCTAAAATTCGACCAAGTGACGTTAATTTTTTGCGGCTGTTAAGAGAGATGAAACATCGTCGTACAAGCACCGCGACATTTATAACAATCCAAACTTTAATTCGACCATTCGACCTAACCTTAACCTCGTGTCACGAAGCATACCGTGATACCTGTAGTTATTTACACGAGATGTTTTGAATAGGTTGAGTAAAATATCAACATTTCAAAACTGTTCGCACTCCATGGAAACTAATAAGAATAATTATAAATTATTCTTTTTATTATATTTAGACTTTTGCGCACATCCGACTCGTTTATGTCGCGTATGAAGAAAAGAAAACGGTCGACAATACGAAACCATTTCTCAAAGAAACAGTCGAACTACTGGTTTCGGAACAATGTTCGTAACATGTAAATGTAGAGGATGTTCAATTTAATCGAATTAAATTGAAAACGAAAATTGTATTTTAACACGTTCCGTGCCACGTGTACCATCGATGGTACACGCTTGCATGTTTACTTAGTGAACTGAACAAATTGTTTACAAGAAATTTAGAACCGAAGAATCAATTACCACCGCAAGAATGGGCGTTGATAAGTTTTTGTTACGTTGTTATGTGTACGAGAATTAATAATTGCACGTAATACATCAAGTTTTAGTAAAATATCAAAGTGTGAAGATTCGAGTAAAAAAAGCTCGGCACGGAACGTGTTAAGAAAATTTCTTTTTAACCTTGAACCCCTTGAACTAACGCTGAAAACATTTCGGCCAGAAAAAACGGGATTCCAGCACACTGTGCGGCGTCTCGTAACCACGAATATACAGGGTTCCCCGGAAAGAATCATCCGATTTCGAAAATTTATATTTTAAAAAATTACACACAGAAAATTATAATTCAAACACGAATATAACAGGAAAATGTGCGAGTTTTTGTTCACAAGTGTTCAATATGACTTCCTTTCGTTACACGTACGATATCATTGCGATATGAAAGTTCTTGCCAAAAACACGGTGTAATGTATCTCTGGCAATTGTTTGTACAGCATCACAAACGCGTTTTTTCAGTTCATTTACACTTGCAGGTAAAGGTGGTACAAAGACAGGATCCTTCACAAATCCCCTGTTCCGTCTTGCAACGGAATTTTCCAGCTGTGTCCGCCCGATTTTCTCCGGGACGGACTACCTTTCTTCAATCCCTAAAAAACAGTTTATTTACGGGGAACCTTCGGTGCAGCGTGGCAAATTGACGGTCCTTCAACGTGCAGTTGACAAAGTCACGTTCGTTGGGCCTCCAATTTCGTAGAGCCTTCGCCTGCAGTTTCTAAATTTCTAATTCCTTCGAGCCGTCTCCTTTCCGGCAATAAAGTAATTTCTGCAATTTCGGATAACGCACACTTCATCGGCAACATTTCCTTAATTTATGACAGGGTCGCCAGCACGCATCCCTTCGGTCGCCTTTTCCGGGATTTCTTGCTACCTGTGACACTGGGTACGACCGGGACTCCTAAGGTCCCTTTCCACCTCGCGATCAGCCAATGATCTTCAAGTTTTCTCTCGGCGAGAAACATATAAAAACGAGAACTCTTGACCACCTCGGTCAGTCATTTTTTTACTCCTGCGTAACCTCGTTCGTATCGTTCAACATCGCTCGTCACTCTAGTCTACGTCTCATTCAGTCTATCAATTCACGAACTATTAAGTAAAACAGTTGTTCATTTTTAAGTAAACGGACAACGATATCGTCCTATTCCGTCGCGCAGCGTAGTCGGCCTTACAACCCGATAGATAGTTAATATCGCGGAATAACGATATCAGGTGCTCACACGACGCACCTCAACATCCCCAAAGGAAGAAGTCGCATGGGGTTGGGTCGGGGGTGATCTCGGAGGCGAACTGTGTAGAACCATATCATCGGATGAACTGCGACCAATCCACAACGGTTTGGTACATGAGAAAAAAATAATGAAAAGTAAAACTCGCACATTTTCCCGTCGTATTCGTGTTCGAATTATAATTTTCCGTGTGTAACTTTTTAACCCTTTCGCTGCGGAACGCCTAAAAATAAATTACTCTCTCAGCAGCCGGCGCGATAGTAGATTGCGACGCTCGTAAGACGGTGTGTGAAACCGATTTTCCTGGTCTTTTCTTTGAGGCGACTGGCCGACACGGCAGCCAAACAATAATAGTAACGTTGGAAGTCGCGGAGATACTGTCTGCAGATCGTCTCCTTGGCTGACGAACGCCTCTGCAGTTCTATGGGAAGTAGCTTGAACTGGGACGTGCAGTCCTTTTATACTAAGTTCTTTAGATGCAATTAGGCTGCCCTCTCCACTATTCCTTTAGGTAAATGCCAGGTAAAAGAGGGTCTTAATGTATACGTGTTTCCCCGAGAAGCTCGGGCTTTTATTGTATTTATTTATTGCCCTATTGGCATTGTATTTATTGCCTCGGGGTTGCACCTTTATTTATTGCCCCTGTAGGCATGTGTGTGTGTATATGTGTGTGTATCGTTGTACATACCAACAAGTAATAATAATGATAATAACAATTTTAGTAATTTTTAATAATCTTAAATAATATAGACAATGAATATAATATATTATAACAAAATTTAATAATCGAGCGCCAGAAGGCGCTGTTCGCTGAGAGAAAGTGTCTATAGCCGAGCGCCAAAAGACGCTGTTCGCAGCGAAAGGGTTAAAATATAAATTTTTCAAATCGGATGATTCTTTCCGGGGAACCCTGTATGTTAGTGCACAGCACTAATGTCTTTATGACACGGACGTGCATAACCGGCTGTTTTTCGAGGCCAGGTTTTTTGGGAAATCGTTTCTCTCGGTCTCAATGGCCGGGACTAGTTATAAAGAAGGAAAGGTTCCGAAGGGTCAGCCTGACATTGTTTTATGACGGTCATGCCTGGAGGAGCTTTCCTGTCTTTGCCGGGGCCTTGCGGCCGTCTGCTTTGAAACGGACCAGCTGATTGGCTGTTGCCAAAATCGGGCAGGACCAATCGGCGAATAGTGTAGGTGCGTTGGAGGGATGGTAGTCTGCTACGAGCGAGGGTATTCTCTGATAGAGCTTCAGAGTTGTAATAGAAGTCGCAGCATCAAGACATCCTGGGGTTTAAATGCCCACTTTTCCAGTTCTGAGCACATTACTTACCGGCAATCTATTTAGAAGTTTCCAAAAGGTTTTGTTACATAATCACTATTTTACTGTTCCTCTGTCTATACCTATTTGACTGGGTTAGAAAGGCACCTTTCAAAGTTTCAATTTGGCACTATTTTTACGAGTGGCGTGCGAAGCAGGCAGAATCCGGTTCTTTATTTGATACAGTCCACAAATATAGCGTCATAATTCGTCGCTATTATTGACGACGCTGTGACGCCCCATCACTGTACATTATAAAAAAACATAGAATCGAATGGACTGTTGGGTTGCTAGGTATTGTTCTCACTGGACACGCGACCTATCTACGGTTCCCGTGGAATCGGCGCCCAAGGCGTTCAACCAAACTGTTCGGTTTATTTACATTCTCCGGAGAAATGATCCGCGCCGGTTGTATAAGGCTGAAGCGAACGGGTGCGGGGTGGCAGCGTATCGGCGGTAAAAATGCTCGCAGCAAAGACGGCCAGTCCCTCGAAGCGGTTTACCGAAATAAGGAAGCATCGCGCTGGTTAAAAGGAAACTGCTGAGGACGCGCATCGGTCCGCCGCGTTCCACGCGTATTACCATACTCGGTTTTCCTGTAGAGTGCACTTTAAAGTTCCCTCCTGTTGAAAGCGCCTCCATACACGGGAACTGAATTATGCTTGTGCACCGTTATCGACGATTTTGCGTTGATTGCATCCTACACGTTCGACGCGCATCCTGTATAGGTGTATTTATACCGAAGAAGAAAAAAAAAGGATTCGAGCGAAGTAAAAAAATGCACGAGCTCGAACTATACGTATATCCTGCACGCATGTATCCTGCTTTTAACAAGCGCCTGAAATTCCACGTGAAGTCGAAATAGAACGTGATACGATCTAAAGTCGAGTTAATCGATATGTTAATGTTCGTATTACCTGCAATCACGGATTATTCCTGTGATCTTAAAGGTTTCCTTCTGATACAGTCCGCTGGGTGTGCTGCAGCGAAACGTGCGCAGTATCGGTGAGAGTTTCTATTGTGTGTACGTGTGTATGGTACACCCACTGCAGTAACAGTATCGTAGTAGTCTGTGTTCAATAATTAACCGATGCACAGTGGTCGGTATCCGTACGAAAAGCGGATAAAAATCAGTATTAAACAATATCCCCATAATATATTCATATATTAATTTATTTATTATATAAATAGTTATTTAATAAAAATAATTGGTAGAAAAAATTTGAGGGTTAAACTTTAGATTTATAATATAATTTAGATTAGTTAAAATTATATATATATATAATAAATGATTTATTTTAAAATTTTGTTAATCTTTGAGATAATTTAATAATTTGAATTAAAATTTTAATAATTTATATTAAATGTATATATTTATAAAAAAAGTATATCACTAGTAGTCAATTAAACGTGTGGCTTATTATTTACCACGATCATTTTTATCATTTGTTCATTCTTAACACGGCCGCATAGCTTCATAGTAGCCCGCTTCCAAATCATCCTAAATTTGTATCATTGTTTATAATTATTTCGTTCTTTGAAAATCAATAATTTTTACAGAATTTAATGTACTCAGCGTGTACTTAAATTATGTCACACAGGATACTTTTATGTCTCTCACGTTTTTTGAGCTATGTCCGATCGAATATGTCGAATATTCATTTCATTTTTTCATAATCATCAACTATATTCCTCGCGACCATCGAGCAATTAAGCGTACGAATAAAAAGACTGAGATTCTTCTCGAATAATTAATAGTAAGCGTTGAAATTCGACGCTCCGTTTTAGATTTACTAGCCGCGACAAATCTCGCCTTTTCCATTTTCGTTTCATTAAAAACACTTGAACCTCGCTAAGCGAACTATGTCGAAGCGACTATCGTAACAGTCTATACTCGGTACTCTATTTCACTTTCTTTCGAAACTTCGCGAAACGCCGGCAAACTAAATGCGTCTACATCGGGCCAGGACACTGTAACCCCGAACCAAATGGTAGCTTAATAATTCCGAAGTAATAAAGCGGCCTGTGATTTAATGACGGCTGTAAGCAATAACACGTCGCCAGGTGGTCCTCGTAAATCGTAAGAGTTTCGAAAGTACGTCAGGAAGTTCTGCCATTCTCAGGTAATTTCGTCGCGCCCTGCCGGCCTCCGCGAAGCTTAATGCTCACTGTCGCGTGAACGGCGTCCTCGTGTTGTTACCTTTTTCGCGTTGAATAACGAACCGAGAACGAAGAATAGAGCAAACAACGAATACACAATGCCGAACGAAATTTTGGGCGGACGATGTTCGCGCGACGGACACGATGGAATCTACGAGATGTCCGAGAATTACTGTTTTAGCTGAAAAGGCTGATTCCTGAGGTGATTTATAGTAACTTTTTCTGTAACGAAAATATCGGTTACAGCTTCGTTAACGAGTTATTAGCGAAAAACACGGACCAATCAGAGAGCAAGTACGGCCAGCGCTGCGCCCCACTGTAGGACAAAAGACACCCAAAGGCGGAAAAAATGTCTCGTTAGCCCTCAAAATTAAAAAAATACTATGCACATAATTCGCTGAACATTTCGATTACAATGTGGTACAATTTTTTCCCATTTTCATTGATTATTAACACGGTTTCGCGATTTCGAAGATGGACTGAAAAAAAGGACTGAAATATACAATTATTATTTACAGTGTCGTTGTTTTCGTAATTTAACTAATTGCTGATGGGAATACGTGTACTAGGCATTTATTTGAATCGAATAAAATTCCATTTTGGTAGTATCAATTTTTGTTGACTTATATGTCATTTAGTGTTTTTGTTTTAAATCTTAATTTGTAATACATATTTAGCGGAGTTAAACAATTCAATTGGTGCAATTATGTAGGGTAAAGTCTAGGTACTATTGGAGTAGTTAGAGTGATTTTTATAATTATCTGTGATTATTATATATTATATGATTATTCTATATTATATGATTATATTATATGATTATTCTATATTATATGATTATATTATATGATTATTCTATATTATATGATTATATTATATGATTATTCTATATTATATGATTATATTATATGATTATTCTATATTATATGATTATATTATATGATTATTCTATATTATATGATTATATTATATGATTATATTATATGATTATTCTATATTATATGATTATATTATATGATTATATTATATGATTATTATATATTATATGATTATATTATATGATTATATTATATTATTATTATATATTATATTTTTATAATTATCTGTACGTTATAATAGTTTCGTACGAAAATGTTTTGCAGTACTCGAATTCAGATTTTTCAAACTTCATTTATGTTGTATATTGAATATTTGTTCTTGCATAAGTCATATTTGTAATTTAAAGTAATTACAGTGTTACTAATTATAGTGTTATTTATAAGAGCTACTAAAAAAGAAACTTTAATATTTAAAAAATAAGAAACTTGGACTTGACTTTTACCGTCCGTTGCGCGCCCTCGCGGCTAATACGTGCGCCCTCGCGCTATTCGCCCGCAGTACCGGCTCTCTGATTGGTCCACGTTTTTCGTTAATAACTCACGAAAGAAGCCATAATCGTAATTTTTTCTAAGGAAATTTGTCGCTTCAAATCACCTGAGAAATCATCTCTCTCGAATATAAGGGGAGTTCTGGAACACCCTGTACATTCAGATTCGGGGAACGCAATCACGAAGAGAGTGACAAAAGCGACTTTTGCTGAAGGTAACGCGGCCGCGACGGACCCTCGGGACACGTCAACGTCCATATTCAGACAAGCCCCAGTGATTTTTCCCGGATTCCTTATCTTCTGGGTCCTGGTCGCAAGAATCGCCGCGAGAACAGAGAACGTCAACGCTTCAAAGAATGCGACTGACCTGTTTTCCGCGCTAGGGGACCGACACCACGTCGGTCCCTACCTTTGTCGTCCAATTTCATCATCCAGTTTCCCGGCAGCCCGGGATCGAGAACACCGCAACCAAAAAAAAAAGAACGCTCCCTTTGCGACGAATTTTACCCTGACACTTTCGGTGCTGCAGGTTTTCGTTGACGGCCGGAAATGTTGAATTCTGACACATTCGGCCTCCAGGCGCGGCAGGTACCTTTCTCATCTCATGATATCAGGTCCACCGGAAAATCTTAAATTTCACCGAATGATACGCTTTCCATTTTTGAGATGTTTGTAACATAGTCGAACTCCTTCAAAAACTTTTCGCAGCATATTTTACAAATATGGTTGCTCAGTTGTTAATGTCAAAGACAGATCGCGCAAAATCAATGTCAAGAAAACATGAACAACAACGAAGAGAAAATAGAAAAGAAAAGAAGTACAAAGTGCGAGAAGCTCTTAGAAATATTAAATTAATATTAAATTAAGAAGATTTGATAAAAGATGTAGAAAAAAAGAGGGAACAAGATTGAACACATCCGAAGCAAACTTGTTTGCAGAAAAATGAGTAAAAGAACTTACTTATTGGAAATTACACAAACGCATTCCTTAAAAAGAAATAATAGTAGTAAACTCTAAACTTCGGTACAACGCAAACTTTAGCGAGGAATTTATGATACATAAAGTGAACTAGCGGGAGCGCAGCTTGGAGAAAACTGCATGCCAGAAATAACTGTGGAAAATTGCGAGGAAATGTATAATAACAAAAGTAAGAATGGAGGAATCGAAAGAACGTGAAATTGTGCGGAACTGGAATATCCAGTTGGAAGAAACTCTGGATTCTTGGATTATTAATACACGCTTCGGCGAGATGAAGATTTTGTTGGGAATCTAATTAATTTGTTTTCTAAACGAAGCGTTATTATTATGCTGCGGATCTTCGAGCAAAATAAAAATTTGATGCACCAATTGCAAAAGATAGGAACTAAACGTTTAGTATACTAATTACGTTAGTGAACGATAGCATAAACGTTTAGCACCATCTTTAATAATCACTGCTCATCGACACGTTTTTGTGCATAAAATTCGCAGTCCAGTTATTATAAATCATGAAAATTATTCGACTTTAGAAATTGATATACAGGAATGAAGAGCAAATCAAAATTTAGAATTCGGCCAAGCTGAAACAGAAGTAGAAAAATCTCTGGATTACATAAAATTTGTTACTTTGAACTTTAGAGAATTGTACATTGAAATTCGCAGCTCCAGTAACTATAATATTCATATCCAAACACATCACTAGATTGTAAATTTTATGCATTTTTTCTACAAAAACGAATAGGAGCAGTTAGAAACAGTTGACCAATTAAAATAATTGAAGAGTATCGATGTGCTATTTTCGACTCGTTGAAATAATTGAAAAAAGAATTAAACGCACGTGTGAATAATAATGAGAATTAAAAACTTATTAAACTTACTTATTAAATAATAAGAATTAAATGCACTTATTTCTTGCAATTGACGCAGAATATTTTTATTTCCACGCTCTGTAGATAGGGGGTTGAAATTCCAAATGAAATTAAAACTCTAAATGCAGATTCGCAGAAATCTGCACATGCATCTATTAGAATTTTATGTCCACAACAAATTTATACACTTGCATTGATAATACGAAAAAACTTATCGGAAAACCTGACCCGTGAATTTTGTTTTCGATCTCCTTCGTGATAATTATATCTTTTTCACAGGGATCCGACTATTATCCGGCAGTTCAGTTGGTCGGCTTTGTCCCCGTTCCAGGACGGTTGTACAAAGACCTACTGGCATGGACATACGGGCTGATACCGTCCAGAATACACCGGAAGCATTGTTCCCTTCCAGACAAAAATGTGCAGGACGAACCGTTCGATAATAAAACCACGGAAATTGTACAATTAACCAATATCATATCGTGGTTAATTCGTCATCATCCGACTATTGAAGATACCCATGATATTTTGAATTATTATTATTAATATATTGAATTCACTGATATATAATTGAGTAGTTTATTTATTTTTTATTTTTATTCTTTCAATTTTTATTTCATTTTTTAAGTCGTCGTAGAGAGAGAGATAACAGAGTCAGAAACTAATAACAACTTTAAACTGATATATATATATATATATATATATATATATATATATATATATATATATATATATATATATATGACTCTGTTATCTCTCTCTCTACGACGACTTAAAAAATGAAATAAAAATTGAAAGAATAAAAATAAAAAATAAATAAACTACTCAATTATATATCTTTTTAATTCTTTTCAATCTATCGAATTTATTTTGAGAATTTTGTTATAATAAATATATATTTATATATTTATATATAATTTATTTTGAGAATTTTGTTATAATAAATATATATATTTATATATTTATTATAACAAAATTCTCAAAATAAATTCGATAGATTGAAAAGAATTAAAAAACAAGGAAAAACTAGCGATACGTAAAATTAGCGATGGCAACTTTAAGCGACAATATCTCGAAAGTGAAAATATGTGACACGCGGCGTTGTACCGTGCAATTACAGATTGCATGAAATTATTTTGATATCGAAACCAGTGCATACAGAGTGTTTCAGAGATGATACTTATTATTTGACGTAATAAGAGCATTATAAAGGTATGAAACTGATTTTATTGAAGTACAATGGCAACAGTAATAGTTGGAAAATACGATAGAATCGGATTTCTGATCCAACACAATGGTGCCATCGCTTTCTTCCAACGAAGAAAATCGTGGATATAACGAACGCATTGAAATATTCCATTATTATTGTAGTATCGCGCAGGATTAAGTAAACATTTCGTAATCACATTTTAAATTATGTGTAGAACTTCGAAATTTGTCAGAATCAATTTCCTATATCAGACCTAAGGCACATTGAAATTCCATTTGAGGATGCTCAGAAATTTATGACAAAAAATATTTGGCATAAGTGGAAGCAAGAATGGATACATTCAAACTCCTCTCTCCTACATGAACTCAGAGAAGGTATATATATATATATTCTCTACCAACCCCGCAGTATATTTAACAAGAAGGAAGCAAATTGTATTATCTCGGCTAAGAATTTAGGATACTAAAATAACACACCAGTACATGCTCTCTAAAACAGACGAACCAATTCGTAACAATTATAACACTGAGCTTACGGTTGAATAAAATACAACACCATAAAAAAAATAATAAAAAAATAATAAAATACCATACCAATACAATACCATCAAAGAATGTTTGGACAACTAAAAAACGAACAGTAAAAGTTATGTCATACTTAGAAGAAACCAAATTGTTTAGCGAAATTATATAATAACATAAGAAGCCTGGATTAAAGAAATAAAGTCAAATGAAATGCAAAACGACGACACGCATTAATAATTTCAATAATTGTAAAATGATAAAACTGAGTCACACCAGCCTATCTAATATTCCTAATATTAAACAACATTAACATTTGTATTTTCAATTTTCTTTAAATTTCAATAAGCTACAAATGGACGAAGATTCGTAGTTCACAAGTTACGTCCACGATTGTTGTGGATTTACTATGTGGATAAACTCTGTCCGAATTAATTGGCATAACTCCGTTTCGGTTCGATTAAACTTACTTTCCCATAAATAAAATATGAAGCATATGGACCACCTTTGTTATAATTTTAATTGATCGCGACCTGTTTAATGTAGGATCAACTACTCAAGTAAAGAATGTTTACATTCCCCACCAGAAGTATTAGAACACTTACAAACAATTAAATAGATTTCGAAAACCGACCAGAAATTGTTATTACTTCTTAAATTTAAAACTGACTCCTCCCCACACGTTACATTACAATAAAAATAACGTCAATTTTATAAAAGAAAGAAACTAATAACAACCTTAAACTGATATATGTATTTATTATAACAAAATTCTTACAATAAATTCGATAGATTGAAAAGAATCAAAAAACTATATTTTCTTTTTTCTAATTTTCTTTTCGTTGACATGTTCAGCGTGTTTTTAATTATTTCTTGAACTAATACCGATACTCGTTTTATCAGTTTCTCTATTATTTCTGATTCTATTTAGTTCCATGCATTTTATAACATGTTCCACATGTTAATAAGAAAATAATATCGAGAAAATATGCGTGTCGCGAAGAGTATAAAATGTACTCGGCGTACGATTTCAATGAACAAAATACAATAAATGGGTAAGCTAATCGGACAAGTAACAAACGCTAATAATTTAATATACTACTGTGATCAAAAAGTAAGGTGAAATTGTCATTTAAAACTCCCGGACATTAGGAAGGCAGGCAATTGTTTTTTTCCTAGGTTGGTAGGACTGTCTATAACAATTGCCAAGCGTCTGTTTGTTAAAAGGTTTAATTATCTCCGAGTTACACGTGTTTTAGTAAACGACCAAAAGTGAATTTTTCGATTTTTACAATGGGTGATTTTGTTGAGCAAAGAACTTGCATCAAATTTTGTTTGCGGAACGAATATTCTTGTGCGGACACGTTGAAAATGTTGCGGAAGGCCTTTGGTGATCAAACTATGGCACAAAAAAACGTTTATAAGTGGTACAACGAGTTCAAAGCGGGCCGGGAACGCGTTGAAGACGAACCGCGCTCTGGACGACCATCAACGTCTACCGACGAGGGCCACGTCCAAAAAAATCGAAGATTTGGTGCTTGAAAATCGTCGACTGACAATGAGAGACCTCGCTGATAGTGTTGGAATATCATTTGGCTCAGTCCAAACCATTTTGAAGGATGTTTTGTGTCTCAAACGCGTCAAGTCTCGATTGGTGCCATGTCATACTGCATTGGTTCTTCGCGACTTTTTTGCCAAAAACTCGACTCATATCGTTCCGCAACCACCGTATTCGCCTGATTTGGCTCCGTGCGACTTCTGGTTATTCAGCAAACTCAAAAGGCCGATGCGGGGACGCCGTTTTGACACGATTGAGGAAATAAAAACCGAATCGAAGAAGGTCTTGAAGGCTATACCGGAAAAAGACTATTCCGACTGTTTCGAGGACTGGAAAAAGCGTCGGAAACAGTGCGTTTTATCGGACGGGGATTACTTTGAAGGGGATGAAATTGATTTGGAAGAATAAATAAAGAATTTACATTTTATAAACAAATTCACCTTACTTTTTGATCACAGTAGTATACTTTATACATTTTTTATAAAACTCTGAAAGCGAATGAAAAATCACAATGTATACTAAACAAGCGAGTGTCTTAATATACATTGGAGCATAATTTATCTGAAGAACAAAAACAAAGCAGAAGGAACCTTAGAAGTTCAAAAGCACTGACACGATTCCGCGATAATCCAAAGTTCTGTTCCGCCAGCCGTTCGTTAACAGGAACAGGAAAAGAGTATACAATGGCAAGGTAACAAGCGGTCTATCGTGAAAAAAAGCCGTAACTACGTTGCCTGCTTGGTGTATTTTTTAATTCAATCCCCGTTTCTAAACCCGCAATTTACCCGAACGGCCGTTCCGAGAAAATTGTGGAACTACAAGGGGTAACAGTTTCAACGACACAACTTGAAAAGGCACGCTGTGTATGTGCCGTTCCCTATGTACGATATCGCGAGGTCGCCCGGAAACCGGCAGGCGGCGACATCTGGTCGCAACGTTATCTAAGATATCCACCCTGTTTTCCTTCAACCCTCGTCCCCATCGCGGACCGTGCGGAGAACTACGAACTATCGGATTTGTTAAGTCACCGACAGGTCGAGAAGAGAAACAGGAGCCCGGCAACTGTGTAAATTACAGCAATTGTTTGGCGAATTCCGTACAATGCCCTGCTAAATCACGGGATAGGTAGCGATTTTTCCGGATCAACGAAGCATTGAACCGTAAAAAAGGGAACTACTGAATCGAAAATCTCGAAATTTTCGACGCGATTTCATGGCAATTTTTTTACATTATCGAATATACGAACGTTACATGTTTCAAATAATATTGTAGAAATTTGTAGAAATCAGTCGGCGAAGATTCGTTAAATTTAGCAGTCGAACATCGTAAATTTCTTCGAGAGATTGAAATTGGTTGTTTGTTACCGTAGTTTAATACATTTTCTTCGAAGTTTTTGTTGATAATAATATTGTGCCAATTTATTGAATATAATATTAAAATAATGAGCACGAATTTTTACGTTTACTACAGTTTTAGCAATTCAGAAATATTGGAATTTTATGTATGTAACGTGTATTAGTAATACATTTTTAAATGTGCTTAATGACTATATTGTTAACGATCTAATAAAACGAAAAAGAAAATGAAAAAGAAATCTATGAAATAAACGTGTAGATGTTTTGCTAAAGTGAAGCGAGGTTATGGAAAATAAACCGTGGTAAAAAAAATTAATATTATAGCTAATTACGGATCTACAAATTTTTGTGAGGTAAATATGGTTTGACAAATTGTCAAACACGGAACTAATTAGATACTGCTTCATTCTATTTCAATAATATCCAATCAAGATCTTACTAAGATGAGATAAATAAAAAAGGGAAATAATAAAATTAAATATTTAATAAAATTAAGTAACATAATATTTATTCAGAATCAGTGAAGATTGGCACGAGGACAAATAAGGATTAAATTCATCTGAACGAGATTCAATTAGTATAAATATCAATCGTCTAATTATAACAAAATGTGAAGAGAATATAATCTTAATTATCCCGATCTATGTGATGTCGATAAAAAGTCACTTACGTATTTTATATAAAATCGAATTCACAAAACACTGCTGAAACAATTTAAAAAAAAAAACAGAAACAAGATATGAAAGCAAAATAAAATATTAAATGAACATATAATTTCTCGGATCGATCGGGTCTCCTCTTATCGGAAGCTTAATTATCCAATAGAAAAGGAACACGACAAAAGTATACGAAATCGACAATGGAAAGTTTCGTAAACGATTCTCTAATTACCAGTAATTCGCTAATTTGCCGGGATGGAGAAGTATTCTGATTAAAAGCGCCTTCGCCGTGAATTAATTACATAAGTAATTAGAGCAAATAAAGGTTACCTTTACAAGCTACGACCGCTTACTTAGTAGATTCAACAAAACTAATTTTCCCACTGCAATTTCTGCGGCCGTGTGTAAGCATGGGAGACGAATTCATTCGCGCGGAAGTGTTTAAATGTAATCGCGTTACCTTGTTACCGTTTTGTACCTTGGATTTCAAAGGAAACTTCTTGGGAATGCATCTTCCACCGTAAAAGAATTACTGGCCTATTAGAGCAGAGGGGAATACATTAATATTCATATTAATCTACCTCTCGCGATCTATTAGAATCACTTTTGAAGCTCCGACGAAATGTATTAAAGTTTAATCCACGCGTGTAACGACTTTGGGATTGAGCTTTTTAGAAGGCCGTTTAAGGAATTAACAATTAATTATTTCTCCTGCGGAAGAATTCTTTTGTGAAAAGTTACTGGGAAAATTCTGTTTAATGGATATTGTCAAAAAAATGGAGAAGAATCTACGGTCTTCAAGCTATTCTAAATGTAACGATTGGACTCTAAATGTTTCGTAAATTTACGTTTTTATGAACCGATTCAGAGCAGCTGCAATAAAGTACATTTTCCGTTCTATCATTAATGATTCTAGTAAAGTGACAGTGAAAAATTGCATAAATCAGGAATGTGCATGAAAACGACAGGTAACTATTAGGTCTACCAGAAAGTTCTGTCCGTTTTCCTATTCTGAATTTTTGTTATAACTTCTTAATAAAGCACTATATGACCTATGTTTACATAACACTTTTTTCCTACTTTGTGCCATAGAATACACTAACAAAGTTTCAACATTAAAACCTGGGACACCCTGTATAGTAGGAAGTATTTAAATAAACATATCATCAAAATAGGATACAAAGATTCGAAATGTATTTACTACTTTTAAGAAGTTGACCACTCTGATTAGAGCTATCGATAGTAAGAAAAACATTCGACAGTTTTCGGTAACAATAGTGCTATCGATAGTTCTCCACCTCCGCCATAGTTCTCCCATAGAACATTTTATGGCATGCTAGTAGGTCTACCGGAAAGTTCTGTCCGTTTTTGAATCGAAATATAACACAATTTTCATACATTTAATAATATTTATTGTAGAATACACTTTCCATCGTTACTTATGACTTCTTGCCAGCGCGATGGCAACTTGTGAATGCCATTTTTAAAAAATGATTTATTTTTAGAGGCGAAGAACTCGACTAGTGCTTGGTCGACATCAGCTTCGGTTTTGAATTTTTTTTCCTGTAAAAAATTTTGCAAAGAGAGAAACAAGTGATAATCGGAGGGTGCTAGGTCCGGGGAGTATGGTGGATGCGACAGAATTTCCCAGCCTAGCTCTGCGATTTTCTGACGAGTCGCCAAAGCAGCATGTGGTCTGGCATTGTCATCGGTAGCCATGTTTTCACGATCGCGTCTCGCTTAATAATGACACGAGACATCTTTGTTTCAGTTTATTTAGGAGAGTACATGCATGTAAATGCAACGATAAAGAGAGATAGTCATATATGTCTGAAATCAACATGTGCGTATGGATTGAAACTTGAAGTGACACTATCGGACAGAACTTTCCGGTAGACCTAATAGTAATAAGAAATATAATTACAGTGAATTCTCTCCAATTGTCGCGTAGCTTGTACTCAACAATTGACAATTTGGGAAGAGAAGCCTCGATTATTCGAGCCTCGCTGTTCGTTTTTATCGTTGTTGAGAACCGGCGACTACAAAAACGAGTCGCAAGGCTCGAATAAATCATATCTCATCTGCCCAAATTGTGCATTGAAGTGACACTATCGGACAGAACTTTCCGGTAGACCTAATATTTCAATATTATAAAAGAATTTGTGTCGGATAGCCGTAAAGTAAGCAATCGCATGAATATGTCACTACCGTTTTTTATCCGGGGCAACTTCGCGTTCATTTCGATACCTATGTGTTAGGATAGAATTGACATGTTGTAAAAGCACACATTCTAAGTTTTCCGGCATTCGAAAGTCGCCAAGTCTCGCCATTCTTGAAATCGGAGGTGTTTAAATCCAAAGTTGGATATTCGTAAAATGTATAATCTCCTCGTCGAAAAGTGTACAGAAAATAATAAATCTCGTGAGAATTGTACATGTGTGTAAATGCAATGATAAAGAGAGATAGTCGTATATGTCTGAAATCAACATGTGCGTATGGATTGAAACTCGAAGTGACACTATCGGACAGAACTTTCCAGTAGACCTAATAGTAATAAGAAATAAAATTACAGTGAATTCTCTCCAATTGTCGCTTAGCTTGTACACAACAATTGACAATTTGGGAAGAGAAGATACGGTTATTCGAGCCTCGCGGCTCGTTCTTATCGTTGTTGACAACCGGCGACTACAAAAACGAGTCGCAAGGCTCGAATAAATCATATCTCATCTGCCCAAATTGTCCATTTTTGTGAACAAGCTGGGGGGTCAATTAGAGTGGCCAATTTATTGTATTCCCTTGGATGTATTTAAGCTGAACAGCGTCTACCATATCTGTGATCGCGTTCCTTATAAAAATTCAGCGAAAAGCCATTATTTATGTTAACACGAGTGGACAAAGCCTGGTCCCCAGCAATTTAAGATTTATCGTTGACAGCCGAATCTATCTATCTTCGGCAAACGAATTTCGGTATTATTACTAGATTGGTTTTTCCGAAACAATGAAGATGATACACAGTGCGGCGGACGCGACAATATCGAGACCGTCCGTGAATCGATGCAATCACGTGTATCCATAAATCCTCGAGCCCTTGTGAACCAGCCAACGAATGACAAAAATCGAAAATAGTGTCATCTGTTAATTTGACCAAGATGTGTACATACAAACCGTGCATTTAACCATGAATTCGAGAAATGTTTGAACTACACGAATCTGTGAAATTATAAAACAGAAGTGTAATTATGTTACAATGCGACTCTATGAAGTAGTAATAAACATGCGATAAAAGATAAAGAAAAGTACTTTTCAGCTAACAATGTACTTTCGTTTTTAGCTTTTTTTTTTAGTGAAAAAGTTATGTTTTCGCAAGACAAATATTAAAGAGTTTCACGTATGAAATAAAATACGGGATATATAGATATTATTAACAGCTATTATTATGTAGTCGATAATATAATGTATACGTTACACTGTTATCTATTTACACTATCGAAGAACATTTATTTGGTAATATTTATTTCGACGCAGTATTTTTTTATACAATTTACTAAGGGAAAGAATCGATAAGAATAAGAACAGTTGATTAAAGAGTTGAAAATAAAAAACACGAAATGCTTGGCATTCGCTAACCCTTCCTATCAAAATGCCTTCTTTAGACTGAACTCGATCATTTTAACTGCTTTCTTTCGACCTATCGCTGTGTATTTGCAAACCATACTAATGTGCGTGACTCTTCTATGCACCTCCTGTCTGTATATCAGATCTGGGTAAAAATATTTCAACTAAAAAATATAAAAAATTGTAAGTACCATTTCTCTCAACTGTTTTACATACAGTTAATTTGAAATAGTAATTTATTTCTGTATTGAATGAAATATCAGCTGAAATATTTAATTGATTTTACGAATACATAATAACGTTAACATGGATAGGCGAAATACAAAACAGGAAATCCATCGGAAGAATTTACGACTACCGACACATTGCTATCATACTAAAATTATTCAGACAGGAAACAAATTTCTACTTCATTTCCATTTTTTATTATTTTCTATTTCAGTTGAAATATTTAATTGATTTTACAAATACATAATAATATTAACATGGATAGGCGAAATATAAAACAGGAAATCCACCGGAAGAATTTACGACTACCGACACATTGCTATCATACTAAAATTATTCAGACAGGAAAAAAGTTTCTACTTCATTTCTATTTTTTATTATTTTCTATTTCAGTTGAAATATTTAATTGATTTTACGAATATATAATAATGTTAACATGGATAGGCGAAATACAAAGCAGGAAATCCATCGGAACAATTTAAGACTACCGACACATTACTATAATACTAAAATTATTCAGACAGGAAACAAATTTCTACTTCATTTCTATTTTTTACAGATACAGAATCCTTTTATTTAACATAAATATCTGCGGTCTAGATATCGTTAACTAATTGACAACATTGACAGTGATATAAAATCAACAGTGCTGAAACAAAGTCCCAAAGAAATCAAACAACAAAAACACGTTACATTTATTTTTACGTATTGCAAGGGATAAAACGTATGAACTAAAAATCATTGACTGTTGAATGATCAAAATGACTGTTGCAATGCTCGCGGAAGGTAAAGAGAGCAACTGGCATAGTTGACGAGAGTATGCTGCAACACAGGTTAGTTTACTTCCGGTACCTATCGCGGCTAAAATTCCGCAGGAATATCCCAAATAGTAGTCGATGGTACAAGAATAGTCTCTTTTTCCAACGAAGTTCCGTAAGGTAACGTTGCGCACCCGCCGTCGATAAGAAAGGCATCTAGATTTTAGGGAAACTATCCCTGCAGAAGGGAAATCATCCCCTCTGCGTTACCGACCTCCCAAAACTCGGCACATTGGAAGCTGCTGCCCTCTGAGGGAGCCGAGAGCGCATGCGCGTACCGTTTCGATCGTGAACGTCTCCTCCCTCGTTGAATTATATGTTCCATCTGAATTTTAAGGGGTGGAGAAAACCGCACGGAGCGGAGGGTGCTACTAGACGGTGGTTGAGACTACCTTTTATGGAAGAAAACCGCGGGGTAATATCGACCACAATGTTGCAGCCACTGTTTTGAACTGAAATTTTTACTGAACCTATTTCCTGTGTGAAAAACACATGAATTCTGATCGATAATAGAACATGACGAATGTTCTTATAATTTCATGAAATTGAAAAGAAAATAAAGCATGCTTTAATTATCGAATCACTGACTTTACGATTTTAGTTGCAAGGAATTGAAAATATGAACGCACAAGGATAAATGGAGGAAAGAGCTACTTGAACAATGAGCTATTTAAACAATACATCGTTGCAATAACAACAATTTTTCGTGAATTAGTTCATGAAATTGTCAACTATTACTCATAATTCCGAAGGGTGCGAAGCCGAATAAAAGATTGACAGTGGATTGAAAATAAAATAAAGCATGCTTTAATTATCGAATCACTGACTTTACGATTTTTATTGTAAGGAATTGAGAATATAAACGCACAAGAATAAATGGAGGAAGTAGCTACTTGAACAATGAGCTAATTAAACAATTCATCGTTGCAATAACGCCAATTTTTCGTGAATTAGTTCATGAAATTGTCAACTATTACTCATAATTCCGAGGTGTGCGAAGCCAAATAAAAGATTGACAGTGGATTGAAAATAAAATAAAGCATGCTTTAATTATCGAACCACTGACTTTACGATTTTAATTGCAAGGAATTGAGAATATAAACGCACAATAATAAATGGAGGAAGTGGCTACTTGAACAATGAGCTAATTAAACAATACATCGTTGCAATAACGCCAATTTTTCGTGAATTAGTTTATGAAATTGTCAACTATTACTCATAATTCCGAAGGGTGCGAAGCCGAATAAAAGATTGACAGTGGATGGGAAACGTAGAATAAAAATTATTGTGTGTCACGTGTTCACGAGGTAATCGAAAAGAATTTCACCGACACGTGTATCAATGAACGAGAAAGAACTCTATGTTTGCTCGATACCAACTGTTCCTATTGCTTTCAGTCGCGTGCATAGCTACGTTACATGCATTCGAAACGAATTACCACGGAAGCAAAAACTCGCATAGGAGACTGCGTGCGACGTTTTCGCAATATCTTTTTACGGGCAATCCATTTACATCGTAATTGTTTTTAACAATACTCATGCGTACACGTTGAAAAAGCTTTCGAAACCGATTACGCGAACAGCAATGCGTATTTTTGTCGTGTTTTCCATGCAGAACAATGAATCTGTAAAAATGTCACTCCCGACATTCGAATAAATTGGTAAACACGTCCGCGTTCAAAGGGAATAACTAACAGACCGCGGATTTGTATGCATTTACGGCAAAAATGAGTAGTTCCGATTTAAGAATAGTAGTAAAATGTCATTATATTATTTTCAGTCCGATAAAATTATTAAAAAGAGAACGAACGACTTCTTATTTAGTTTCCGTTTCTCGCGAATGATTTTCATTTCGCACAAAAATCCGCGGACTGATAATTAATAATATTCCCCATCGAGAGCCGAAATTCTTGCGTTTATTTGACAAGAACCAAGCGACCGGTTTCCAATCTCTTGTTCGTCGCGTAAACCGCCGCGTCTAGACAATGAATTTTCCCTCGTCCTGCGTCTCTCGATTTTGTACAGCCGTGAACTTTCAACAAGTACTTGGAAAACCTACAACCCACCATTCAGCTCGCTATCATATAAACTTAGAAGAACATCGAAACCAATAAGAACGATAGAGAGAGCGAGAGAGAGAGCGAGAGAGAGTGAGAGAGAGAGAGAGAGAGAGAGAAAGGTAGTGTCTCGCGGCGATGCAAAGCCATCGATTCCCGCGCGTAGACCATTTACCGGCTCGCATTTGAGCGACGCGGGGGGTGCGGACGGGGTTGCTGGAGCGGAGTGAAGAGAAAAGAAGAGGCGGGGGAGAGAAGATGTGACCGTTGTTGAACGCGAAACGCCGCCTCTCGAATTTTACCCTTAATGGAGAAACTTGCCGGGAGCCGGGCACCCGAAGCGCGTTGCCTTTATATCCGCTTTTTACGAGATTCTTTTCCCAAGCTTTCTCCCCGCGCCCGTTACGTTTACGGCTTCCGCGTTTATTTCCGACGAAACGGCGACTTCGTTACCCCGTCGTAACGAAGAACGATTCGACGTCGCCGGGGCGTTATGCAAAAAAACGAACAGCGCCGCGTCGCGACGCCGCGCCGCGCCGTGCCCTGACGAGAGAGAGAGAGAGAGAGAGAGAGAGAGAGAGAGAGAGAGATCCACCTCTGGTGGACGACGCACGAAGCTGCTTAGCGTGTTCGTCCGTGAACGAGCCGGCCAGGAAAATAAAAAAGGAAGAGGAGCACAGAGAGCAGAGGCCGGCAGGTCGGCCGGGCCGCTGAACAACCCCCTCTAACCGGTCATTATCCGCTCACCGATTACACGGTGAACGTACACGTCGATCAAACGGCGGACCCGAAACATTAATTCACTGCAGCGACCTGTGAACCGGCCCCGTTTACCGGACGCGCTGAAAACGCTTCTGCCCGGACGCCGTCCGTGAATAGGGGTGGCTGGTGCGCTTGAAAAAATCCTGGCCGGCTATTGAATAATGATGGACGGTTCTTAACACGTCCAACGGCCACCGGATTTTTCCTCTGCTCTACCCACACGCGATATAGCGAAACGCTTGTTACCGGACCACCCCTGATTATTGATCTACGCATTTATTCTAATCAAAGATTTTTAACATGACGAACGCCGTGCTATTGGGTTGGCAACTTAGTAATTGCCGATTTGTTCGATGAAATAGAAAATTTTTTTTTACTTGGAACGAAGTTTAATCTGAAGTTTAATAGGATTGCTGTTAAATTGTAGAATGCAGATAGCATATAAGTTCCTTCATTTAGAATGGAGGCACAATAACAATCACCGATGTTAGATTCTAAGAGTAACAATAGCGTAAGAAACGTGGAAATTGTAAGAACTTTGCGAATTGGAATGCCATGTTCTATTCGGTGCTTCCCATTTTTCAAATTTGTCTCGTAATATTGTCTCTTCTCTAGATTCATGAACGTTGTATAATAATATACATACATTATAAAAAGTGTATTGTATTGGGTTGGCAACTAAGTAATCGCCGATTTGTTCAATGAAATGAAAAATTTTTTTTTACTTGGAACGAAGTTTAATCTGTAATGTATTTTCCATTTTGTTCGACGACCTTTTGCCATCTCTCTGACAACTTGAAAATTCCACGCTCGTAGAAAGTCTGATCCTTTTCGGCCGAAAACTGAGTTAAGTGAGATTTTACAGCGTCATCGTCGTTAAAAGTTTTACCACGAAGGGAGTTGTCCAGGGATCGAAATAAGTGGTGATCCGATGGCGCGAGATCAGGGCTATATGGTGGGTGAAACATCGATTCCCAACCAATATCAAGACAAAGACGTGTGCGGCCTAGCATTGTCCTGCTGGAAAATGACACCTTTATGATTGACCAATTCTGCTCGCTTTTCCTTGACCGCTGTATTCAATTTGTCCAGTTGCTAACATTCACGGATAATAAAAAATAACATAATAATAATTTTGTAATATATATATATATATATATATATATTATAATTAATAATAAATATATTATAATATATATTATTATTATTATTATTATTATATATTATTATATTATATATTATAAATTTATAATATATATATATTTTATAATTTTATAATATAACATTTACGGATATCAAAAATGGGAGTGAGAGACATCTATAACTGAAATCGGTAATTACTTAGTTGCCAACCCAATAATTTCACATGGTTTGCCGGTCTGGCCAACATGAGTTTCTGCTGTGTTCAATGTGTTTTTATGTAATCGTAGAGATGACGCATTTATCCTAATCCGGGCGTTCGCACCGTTTTAGTATTGATGATAACATTGAAAAAATTGTTCAGCATTGAATTTTACACGATTTATCTTTTTAGAAATCTTGATTCGTTGAAACAGATCAGTAGCCGATGAAAGAAATTGATAAAATGCGTTGTTCTACTTGCAAATCCTTCTCCAAAACTTCGATTCGCGTGTCGCAATCAATTAGAAGAAATTCGGTTGAACTTATTGACCAGTGAATGAACATTTGATGAAATCGAATTTTACAAAACATCTGCGAGATATATTCGTAGGTGTATAACAGAAGCACTGTATTTTCCATGTGAAAATAATACGGCGAACGTTACTTTTTCGCATGAGACAAGAAAAGTCCATTCACTGAAGAATGTTTATTCGTCGGATGGATCATCGAATAAAGAAAAAGAGTAGATCTGTTCTTCAAGAAAAGGAGCTGTATATGCAACACATCTCCCTAGAAAAGTTTCAACAGAATCTCTTATCCAGGCTGTTTATTTTATCCTGCAGATTGAAATATCAAAATAATATAACAAAAATCGTGTTTTCTGTTTTGGAATCGATAAGTCGACTATGTTCGGCGTCGAGAAATGAAAATCAAATAAAATGTATAATAATCTTAGCGTTCATATTATTATCTGACGAAAATCTTTCACCAACAAAAGCGTAGCTCATTGCCGGAAGTCGTGTTCCCTATCTCCTCTTCCCAAATTGTCCATTTTTGTTTCCAAGCCGAGCTTCGATTAGGGGAGAATTTACCATAACAGTTGCGCAATATACGTAAAACTGAAATGAAAATGTCTGAAATTTATGACCGTTACTGTACGTACCGAGACGAAACTGAAAATTAGGAAAGTAAGCAAATATGGAATAGTGCTCGTATATGAAACTGTATACGAAATTGTTTAAAGAATCGAACAAATTATCGTCAGTGAAACAACTAAAAAAATCAAAAAACATGTAATAATCTCAGCGTTCATATTATTATCTGACGAAAATCTTTCACCAACAAAAGCGTAGCTCATTGCCGGAAGTCGCGTTCCCTGTCGTTGCTCGGCACAAAATTATTTTGAAAGCAAATTCGACCGTTGCGAGTTACAACAAACATTGACACAAGTAGAAACGGCCGGCAATGGCCAGACACACTGCCCAAATGGTACTCGAATGGAGGTGTACGCCGAATGGATTTTAATTCTCCATTGTTTCGAACATTGAACTTCGTATGAATGAATTTTCCTCCGCGCTCACAATGCAGGCGTACGCGTGCGTGTAATATACCTATGTGTATGTATCTATACGTATATATACACGCATCTAGGAAGAATCGGGCTTTGTTCGCGTTGCGCCGACCGGTCGCATCCACAATGCGTATCTCTCGGAGGGTAGAGAAACGGCCGATTTCAATCGGCGAGTGTGGGATCTATCTAACGTCTGGAGAGAGAGAGAGAGAGAGCTCTACAATTGCCGGCAACGAAACCGCGACGGCGTTTTCATTGAAAGCCGAAGGAAATTTACTGAATGAATGGGTACCGGGGTAAGAGGTCGTAAAGAAGACCTGTGGCGCGAGCGTACGCCGATTATGCAAAACAAAAGGGAGGCAGGAGCTTCCCTTTTTCGCGAGAGTTCGCGGGCTTCCCGGTATAATTCTTGGGGGGCAGCGAACGATAAAAGAAAGCGAGCAGGAGAGACAAAGAGACCGAGCAAGAAAAAGAGGGAGAGAGAGAGGGGGGAGAGAGAGAGGGGTGGAAGGGAAGAAAAAAAGGGAAGAAATTTAGCATCGTGATTTAAGGACGAGTTTCGCGGCTATGCGGCCACTGCCGCATCGGCGCACAGTGGGCCGGATCGAATATTTTATAGTGACTTTTTGACAAAAACCTAATTTTCTCACATTGTGGAAATATGTTTCTATATTTCATTTCATTATGTTTCTATATTTCATTTCATTATGTTTTTATCTTTCATTTCATATTGTGGAGATATATATTATGGAAATATTAACACTTCCACGACCGCGCTAGGAACCTCAAAAATTTTCTTAAAATTAAAATATTTCATTGGATTAAACAAAAATTATGAAGCAAACTTATAATGGCATCGATTACTTCTTCAGCATTCGTACCTCTTGGAAATCGTAATAAAATGAAGCAATCATTTTTAATTTTTCATTGATTATCAATTCGGCCGTCAATCGACTGAATTTAAAACGGGGAGATCTCCCCGTTCGGTTGGATAAGTGTTAATAAAAATGATCATAAGTTGTAATAGATACGACAATTTCAAGTTGAACATTTTGAACGCTACGTTTGACGTCAAAAAATATGCTTCTTTTCCTCGCAATGTCCTGACGAACCTAATCAATTTTTTCCTTTGCTTTCTTTTCTAACATTAGAAGGCAATATTGTAATAGATACGACAATTTAAAGTTGAACATTTTGAACGCTACGTTTGACGCCAAAAAATATGCTCCTTTTCCTCGCAATGTCCTGACGAACCTAATCAATTTTTTCCTTTGCTTTCTTTTCTAACATTAGAAGGCAATATTGTAATAGATACGACAATTTAAAGTTGAACATTTTGAACGCTACGTTTGACGCCAAAAAATATGCTCCTTTTCCTCGCAATGTCCTGACGAACCTAATCAATTTTTTCCTTTGCTTTCTTTTCTAACATTAGGAGGCAATATTGTAATAGATACGACAATTTAAAGTTGAACATTTTGAACGCTACGTTTGACGTCAAAAAATATGCTTCTTTTCCTCGCGAATGTCCTGACGAACCTAATCAATTTTTTCCTTTGCTTTCTTTTCTAACATTAGGAGGCAATATTTCTCGTTAGAAAACAGTAGCTTAAATTAAGATGATCGTATCCTATATATGAAAAATATAATGTTTAATAAAATACGAAAAGTGTAAAAATTCTTTACATTCGACAATGAATATCTTTTGACACCCAAGGACTCACAGTTTCGGACAAACGGTATATTTTCAGGATACTTTCCTCCACATAATTCTATAAAAGTTACAAACCAGAACGAACCAGATTGCAAATTATTACGTTTTAAAGATATCGACGTTACGTTACTTTTTGAGGTTAAAGATATCGAAGATAAACTCTCTGTGTTCCAGTCGGTATTACAGAACGCTTCTTCATCCGTAAATCGACGGATATTTAAAATTTTTAATTATTCCATATAACATGAAAAATATAAGTAAACGAAACAAACTATTTGTAACATTACAATACTAACGTACCTGGAATTACCAGTGGGTCCTCTTAACCAGCGTGGGTGCAATAAAGTACGCGTCCCAGAAAAGGTTCTCTGCATGCGTTTTATATAGTTGGTAAATTTCAACAGTTCGAACTTTTGATAAAACGTAGAGTACGTTAATTAATCCTATCATTTTGTTATTGTTTCAATAAATCTGCAGCTCCTTTTTCTGGGACGCGTACTTTATTGCACCCACGCTGGTCACGAGGACCCGCTAGTAATTACTACAAATTTTTAGTTACTATTATAATGTTACAAATAGTTTGTAACATTATATTTAAACAATCTTTTTTTCACCAAAAATGTCAATGGAAATTAATTAAAAATTATTGTTTAACAAATGCAAAAAAATTTAATTATCTATACTAGAAAATAACTATTTTTTAAATGTTTTTGGTGAAAATTTCATTGCAATATCTTTGATGCTTCGAAAGTTCTCAAAAAAAAGTTGTCAAAAGTCACTGAATGTCTCGATCCAGCCCACTGTGCGGCGTTCCTATAAATTCCAGTCACGCGGGCGTCTTTTTGGCCGCGGAATTCAACGACTACGCGGTATAAGCTCGCGCTGCACACGAAGAATACTCTCGGTGTAATGGAATAACGGCTATTAGGAGCGGGATATCATCGTCGGCGCGCACTGCCGCGGCGAAGGCGGCCTATCGATCGTTTTCGGCAGCGTTTCGCCCTGCCACGAGAGAAAGGGAAAGTGGCCAACCCGGTCCGAGGATTCTTTCGCAGTGCCGTGACCTTCCGAGGCCCTCGAAAAAGTTGGTCTCGCCCTACCGTCGTAATACAGTTTTTTTTTCGCGTCCGAATCGAAGTTCGTGAACGAGGCGATAGCCGCGACGATTCGGCTATGACGGGATGCTTGACATTTAAAGGTGAGAAACGCCGAATGAACTTTCCGCTACCGTCCCCTCTCGCCCTTCGCGGCCAAAAATAGACCCTGACTATGTTGGAATACACGAGAATTCCCCTGTGTTTGTCAACAGTGCAAGGTAAACATGTCAATTTAAATATCATGCTGTGCGTTACAATTGAAAATAATTATAGTCGCGAAATTAATTCGATGTTCCTTATCTGAAATTATATTTAATATTGTAAATATAATATTGTAAATTATATTTAATATTATAGATATAATGTTATAAATTATATTTAATGTTATAAATATAATATTATAAATTATATATTTAATATTATAAATATAATATTATAAATTATATTTAATATATATTATAAAAATAATCGTGGGGTCGTCACTCATATGTGACGAACGTGTTACGTTAAATACGTGGCCTATGTAGAAAAACGCCGCAACTCACAATTTCAGAAAATTTCAGTTAATGCATTAATTATTATATATATAATATAAAATATAATGTAATATAATAATAATAATATAATATAATATAATATAATATAATATATATATATATATTATATAATTATAATCTAAAGAAAAAGAAAGAAATTATACAGAATATTATATATAATTATATATATTATATACATTATAATTATATAATAATATAATATAATAATAATAAATATATAATTATAATCTATATAATTACATAGAAATTATATATCAAACAAATTATGCGATATGAAAACATGTAACTTGCATTGTTCTTCCGTACAACCATAGAAAAGGATTTCCCATTACATTAGACATAACGTTAGACCAATAAGAGTTATATTTATATCTGGATAGATTTATCTGGAACGGTAGGTCGTCTATTATCCAAAATGCAAGTCAACAGAAACCTTTCGACGGAGTGAAACCCTTTAATCGCAAGTATGTGAGTCGCCTTCGATCGGGCCTTCGGCCCGGTGATTGGTCAGGAATGTATGCGTGTCCTAGTTATTGGACAGTTTAGAGCCAGTGATCGGACACGATACCGTGCGCATTTGTTGTTGAATCATTCGACTGAACGTAATACGTAATGTGAACAAACCGCGAAGCTGAAATTTTTTACTTCGGTTTGTGTACACGATATTGTAGAAAATCGCGTATGGATTATTGAACCAAGTAATTTTTTCCCAAGAAACAATGAAACTTGGAAGAATAATTACAACATAAATTTTTTCAGCCGAAAAAATGCTGCGAGAACAGATATTTTACAAATTTGATCTGAACAATTATTAACCTTTAGCACTCCGAACCATTCTGCACGTTGGCTACCAGCTACTCAGCGCCACTTTTCGGCAGAAACGGGCATTTACAGACCCTCGTATTATTTAGTATGGTTTCGAAACTAACTAACATATTATAATGATATTGGACTTATATGAATTTGGCTGAAATCGAGAAATTTGCCAAAAAATCAATATTTTATTTTTTATAATTTTGTTATTGTTCGTTTTGTAATTTTGTTTTGTTGTTGCAATCGCTATCTATGCGAACTCTTTCTCTCGTCGCCTTGTTGCTTGGACGATATCGCTATCACTGCTATCAAAACGATAGACTAACTGTAGAAGAAAACCTTCTACAGTTAGTCTTTCTAACATATCTGTATAAACGTCTATCTGGAGCTCATCTTCGCTACTACTTGTGTCATGAGGCTCATTCGTGTTTGAACGTTTTGCCATTGTTCTAATAAAAAATATGAATAAATACATAGGTTGAAAATTTCTAATTGTTATTACTAACTCGCAAGATGATATTTACCAAAAAAACTTTTACCAAACAATTTATTTACCAAGAGAAGAATCACTTTTCCGATTTTCTCACTCGTTAGATCTATCTATACCGCTCGACGCTTCGAACCAGACTGAGTTCTGCTTTGAAAATCTTTTCCTCCAGGTTTTATGATTATAAATCTCACTATACGGTGCGTGCTATGTTCGCATACCGATCTTTCTTCTACAAACTTGCCTCATCGCTCTTTTCAAATGGCGCCTTTGAAGTGCTCGGACCGTCGTGAGCACGCCTCTCGCGTTCTCGTCAAAACCCGCTGACATTTCTTGTATATATCTTAGTAATTTTACTATATTTTGATTTGATCTCTTGTGCCATTTCAAGAGGAAACTTCAGGGAAACATGCGTGTCTCAAAAAGTTGCGCTGAAATAACTCAATTCCCCGTAATATGCTAGAATTACGATGTCCCACGAGAGGGTACAGCGGAGTGCAAAGGGTTAATACTTGATTTTCAGCTAAATGCCTTCCCTGAAGTGTTCAAAGATGATCTTTAACTGATCTCCGAAGAACAGTTAATCAGAAAATCTGTTGATACCGTCGTAGTGGCCTTCACGAACGATTTTTATTCCACATTCGCATCGTGCTTTTTACCCTTCGCGCCAATAAACAATTTCGTCATGTGTACGTGCACGATCTGCAGGAAATCAGAAAAGTTCCTCGAAAAATAAATGAGCGACGCTGCCGATGTAGTCCTTCGCAAGCCACTAGCATATTCCGATATCTTCGGAAACAATGGGAACTCGTCCCCCTAGAACTCGTGTAGACAACTGGGTCATGAATTTCCGAGAGAAGCGCATCTACCGGTCGTTTTAGGCTTCCTGCAGCGTTACATAGCGACCGGAGTTCGATGTCTTTACGAACCGTTTACACGGAAAGTAGAGTTCATCGATCGACGGGGGCCGGGACTCGCTTACGTGACCTGAACTTTCGTTGTACCGCAAGTTGAACGAAGAGGCTGGCCCCCTTTCTCATATTCATGGCGAACGCACTGCTGCCCCGTGGCCTCGTCGAATCCAAGCTCGCCGTGGTTAATCCGCTTTAACGCAATTTCACTCGGGCTCTTTTGTTTCTTTTTCGTTTCTTCAGCGAAGCACGCGCCGGGCAAATCCGGTTCGCATGGGGAGGCGTGCTTCCTTCTCTCCTGGCTTGCTCGACATCCCTCTCGTTATTAGTCGCAAATGGGACGCGCGAAATTGCGGTTAGATAGCGTAACGAAGTTCGCTGGGCGATGGTAACAACGTAACCGGACTTTTCATTCGATCAATTTGCAACCCTTTGTTCCGCACCAGGACGGTTCACTGACTTGAAGAACGCCGTGCTCGGCCTGTGCTTCGAACTTCTCCGGCTGCCGAGAATGTGTTTGTTCGCTTCCGCAACGCCGAAGCGCGGATAAAGCGTTTATTTTTAGCTAGACGGATTTCAAGGTTCCGTCGAAGCGTAACGCTATGCCGGGTTCAGGAATCGTGGAATCTGCTTTGTCGGATTTGGTTGACTCTTTGTCCCGTGGAAAAGGAGTTTCCTGAATAACTGCGATTACAGTCATTACAGTACAAAATGTTGCGTATTTACATGCAGTGACGGACTGAAGTATTCGTACACCTATTAAAATGCAATAAATTTCTTAAAACTGGATGACTTTCTTCAAACTATAATGAAACACCGCTCGTTTGTCTATACAGGGTGTCCCGAAAATGTCTCGCAATCTGGGACAGGATGATTTCTGAGGTGATTTGAAGCAACTTTCTCCTTTGCGAAAATGCGATCCGCGGCTTCGTTTACGAGTTATTAGCGAGAAACGGTGGCCAATGAGAGGCGAGCTCGGCTGGCGCGCGGCGGCCCGGCCAATGAGCGGAACCGAGCTCCATGCCCCATTAGAGAAATTTTAGATCCTAGCAGACGTTCATAATCACTAATCAGTAATACGAAAGATAATTGCGAATTACAGATGAAGATGATATATTAACGAATGAATTATGGACACTGCCATCTCGCTACGACTATAATTCGCGTTTTATACATTTCATAGGAATATGTAAATCGTATTCCGAGTTGTATTCCATATTATAAATATGGAATAATAATTGTATTATTATTCCATATTTATATTTTATATAATAATATAATTATTATTCCATATTTATAATATGGAATAAAATTTGAAAATGAAATGTGATTTTCAGTAAGAAGTATAAACTACAAATTAGTGCTAATTAATAATATTGTACAATATTAAAATTTTATTCATATAATATGGAATTATTATTATTATTATTATTATTATTATTATTATTATTATTATTATTATTATTATTATATATATAATAATTCCATATTATATGAATAAAATTTTAATATTGTACAATATTATTAATTAGCACTAATTTGTAGTTTATACATCTTACTGAAAATCACATTTCATCGCTACTGAGACGGTCAATTAATTAAAATTTATTTAGTAAATTAAAGATATTACTTACTAAAATTTCAAAGGTCGTGATCGTTCGAAAACTTGAAAAGTATACATTTTTTATACGAAGTACTGTATATTGGTATTTTGGAAATAGCATAACCTTGACATATAACAGAGTCAGGTGCAAAACAACGTTATAAACAGCAAATCAACGTAATCCGGATGTCAAGCTTGTCACTTACAGCAGAAACCATTAAAGCTGTTTCTCAGCTTGCGGTAGCTTACAAAATTCACTTTGAAACTGATTAATTAACTACGACTTTTGCGTGCGACATGCTAATGAGATTACGTTTCTGTTAATGGAGCTCGTTCGATATCGATTCTCAACCTTTCACTTTAATATGCTACTTAAAAACTGACGAGGTCGCTACGTATGCGTTTAAAATAAGAGAATCTGAAGAAATTTATTTATAAATTTTGGCGAAAAGTTTGACGAAGAACGAACAAACCTTTCATACAAGTACATTATAACGTTATATTAGCGATGAAGAAAGAGCTTCTACTGAAAAAAACTTCTATTGAAAAAAAAACTTCTGCAAAGAAATTCAGAAAATTAATTTATCTAATTAATCTAATTTCTCAAAGTTCGCAGAGAATTATAACCCCGACAAGATTTGTTCAGTGCCGATTCCTATTTTCAATTTGAAACACATTGCACAGCTTATCAAAATTTAAATTATTCAATCTACTACTGGAAATAATTTCTGTAATAACAAATGTCCTGCACTGATTTCGATATGACATTCGTATTATATAAAAAAATATAAATATAATAATATAAGAATAATGCAACTATGCAATATATTATAAATATATAAAAATATTATATAATATTAAAATATATTATTATTTAATATTATTATGTAATAATTATATAAAAATATTAAATATAATATTATATAATATTAAAATATTATTATTTAATATTATATAATATTAAAATATTATTATTTAATATTATTATATAATAATTATATTATTATAAATATATAAACCACCATTTTAAAATTAAGAAGTACTTCTAAATCGAATAATTTATGTTTAACAACTGAAACATATGCGATCACCTTTTACATCCGAAACTTAACATAACACGATATTACACTGCATTTTAAACGTGTTTTTCCGCAAATCTGATAATTCTGAGTTATACTGTTTCGCCTGGCCACGAGAGAATTCGTGTCTAGGATTTATTGGAGTTCCTGATTAAGAGAGCAGCACGACACGTTAATTTAAGAAATACTTAAAATATTTCTTTCGTCCTTGATTTTTTTATAACTGTGAAAGCTATTACCTTGTAGTAAATCTGATTTCTAATTAGTAAAGATTCAACGTATAAGACATAAGAAGATATATGTATGTATTTTATTAAAAGAATTGAAGATCGCTTTCGTTTCTCCATAAATTATTATAAACAATAACGTATATACGAAACAGTGAAAACAGGAAAAATCGATAAATACAGTTATGTTACTTTCAACTTATTAGAATCATCACCAGACGAAATACATTTGTATTCTTTTCCTTTCAATTGATACCAACAATTTTTATTTATTTTGTATAAAGGTTAGAAGACATGATCACAAATCACGCCTAAATAAATACATGTATTCAATAATTGCCACGACAGCATTTTCACAATCACGATAATTGTAAAATAAATAATCTGAAGTCTATCATTTATAAATAATACGTACGATGCTGAAAATAGTGAAAAATACCAAGCAGAGTCTCGATAAAATTAAGATCACTTTCCATACGTTTCTATTCACATAATTATAATTACAACGTTTATTACATTAGAAATATTATATGTATATGTGTTTTATAGGTACCATAATTATTTGTTATAGAATCAATCATTTCTCGAAGCCAAAATCATTTCAGAAATCAAAGTATTATCAGTGCTTCATCATACTTTGCACTAATTTTATTTATTTAATAACATACGAGTGAAAAATTATCATAAATAAAATCGCGCCGTAGTAACATATCGAATAAAATATAAAATAATATAATGTTAGTATAATACAATTAGTTAGTTAGTTAATATAATTGTATGGACGTAGATTTTGCTACACAAATATTATCGAGTGCTAATAGTTCATTCGTATCACATATTCAAATAGAGGGAAATACAACATTATTTTTTTTGTTCAGTTAGAATCGCGATTCAGACCACTGCGCGACGCGACCGCGTCGAAGTGTTATAAAATATGAGATAGCAAATGAGATATAGCGGATAAAAATGAAAATGCAAAACGAACATCTGTGCGCGAAGCGTGTAACGGCTGAATCTCGTAATCGTTTAGTATGGCTGATCTGGGCTTAGATATTAATATCGTAAAAGAATCACGCCGCGATTTCCCCGGGCGTGCTTACACGCGTCTCGCGGGGAATATATCAAACAGCCCTACGTCCTATTTCGATTTCAAGTAATCCTGTCTGCGATCCAATATCGCCCGGCCCATAACTCGAGCCCGACAAATCGCAATTCATGCGCGCTGGCGCTGCTCCATCTTGGACGGAGGTATTAGGAATTCCTTCGGATTCCTGCCCGAAAGACGACGGCCATGTATGCATGAGTTACAAGCGCAGTTAGGTCGATAAGTCATTAGTAGAATCGTGCTGGCGAGCATGAGCTACGTGTACAGAAACACGTTGTTACGGGCATCAACGCCGCTACAGTTGCGCTCAAGAATATTGATGGCTTGATTGGTCCCCTGTAAACGGGGGTTTCGCACAGAGATAGAACCTGGCCGGCCTGTACCATGCATGGAAATTCAATTTAACGGGAGCCATTGCTGGTTCGCGCCAACATTTTAATCCTTGAACACGTAGATCGCCTACATTTTCAGCGCTACGGATCGTTTTCTGGTAAACTATGTTCGATTGTTTTCTGGTGAACTGTCTTTCGTTATTTTCCGATTAATTATGTTTTTTCATCATTTTCTGGTAAATTATGTTTAATTACGTTTTAACGCGGTGAATTGTTCGTAAAATTCTTAAAATATATTGGGTTGGCAACTAAGTAATTGCCGATTTCAGTTATAGATGTCTCTCACTCCCACTTTTATGATATCCGTAAATGTTATATTATAAAATATAATAGCTACACCTAAGTGATTAACATTCAAT
Organism: Megalopta genalis; assembly: GCF_051020955.1. Lineage (NCBI taxonomy): Eukaryota > Metazoa > Arthropoda > Insecta > Hymenoptera > Halictidae > Megalopta > Megalopta genalis. Next base: position 2,355,911 of record NC_135030.1, read on the forward strand.
CACTAACTCAATGTTTTGAAAGCATGGTTTGCTGAGATATATGTATATTCGGCATTATAACGATATAATAACTGCTACTAACATAATCCGGTTACGATTCAAGCGCTGATTAATAGACTAAATTAATTCAACAATGCGTATGCTTTTAAACTAAAATATGCGAAACATATGCAACGTACAATAATTGAAAATAGAAAAGATATTTTTGGAATCACCTGATCATGATATCAATTTCTGTCTAGGCACCATTGGTCTACCTGTTTTCTAAAGGAGAACATGCATTTGCATAAACATCCGCGGTTTATTTATTGAGTTGACAAACTAAGTAATTGCCGATTTCAGTTATAGATGCCTCTCACTCCCACTTTTATGATATCCGTAAATGTTATATTATAAAATTATTATTATTATTATTATGTTATTTTTTATTATCCGCGAATGTTAGCAACTGGACAAATTGAATGCAGCGGTCAAGGAAAAGTGACCAGAATAAAAACACAATAATATAATACAAATATCTGCAATACTATTTTACAAATTATGACAACAACTATTGGTTTTGCAAATATATTGGGTTGGCAACTAAGTAATTGCCGATTTCAGTTACAGATGTCTCTCACTCCCATTTTTATGATATCCCTAAATGTTATATTATAAAATTATTATTATTCTTATGTTATTTTTTATTATCCGCGAATGTTAGCAACTGGACAAATTGAATGCAGCGGTCAAGGAAAAGCGACCAGAATTGGTCGATCGTAAAGGTGTCATTTTCCAGCAGGACAATGCTAGGCCGCACACGTCTTTGTCCACTCGGCAAAAATTGATGGATATTGGTTGGGAATCGATGTTACACCCACCATATAGCCTGATCTCGCGCCATCGGATCACCACTTATTTCGATCCCTGGACAACTCCCTTCGTGGTAAAACTTTGAATGACGATGACGCTGTAAAATCTCACTTAACTCAGTTTTCGGCCGAAAAGGATCAGACTTTCTGCGAGCGTGGAATTTTCAAGTTGTCAGAGAGATGGCAAAAGGTCGTCGAACAAAATGGAAAATACATTAAAGATTAAACTTCGTTCCAAGTAAAAAGAAATTTTTTATTTCATTGAACAAATCGGCGATTACTTAGTTGCCAACCCAATACAATACACTTTTTATAATGTATGTATATTATTATAGAACGTTCATGAATCTAAAGAAGAGACAATATTACGAGACGAATTTGAAAAATGGGAAGCACCGAATAGAACATGGCATTCCAATTCGTAAAGTTTTTGCAATTTCCACGTTTCCTACGCTATTGTTACCCTTAGAATCTAACATCGGTGATTGTTATTGTGCCTCCATTCTAAATGAAGGAACTTGTATGCTATCTGCATTCTACGATTTAACAGCAATCCTATAAAGCGATCACTACCTATCAAATTTTTCTTAATTGTACTATTTTTAGGTTTCGCAATATTATACAAAAGATTTTATTAAAATTATAGATCCCTGCATGTACTAATAATCTAAAAGTTTAATCTAAAGTAAAACTCGTGATTATAAAGGCAGTAGAAAATAACGTATAATAAGGATAATTACATACCTTCAAACTAAATTACCACACTAATACAATTCTAGCATTTCTTTTCTTCGTTTACTTCAGTTTTAAATACACTATAGGCATTAATTGAATTGAATTAAAATAAATTGTTCAAAATGTACCAAATATCGAAGCTAAGTATTTTTGTCGCAAGAAATTAACATAATTACATTTTTAATTTGAATCACAAAATAGATTTTAAAGTTTCCACTCAATGGACACGTATGATGTATTTAAAAATAAGAGGTACTTATTTGAAAATTCCTGAAATAGTACTTTATATAAAAATCCGATCTTTTGCAAAAATAGATACTAAAAAAAGCGGCGAAGAATTCGATATCCTGTTTTAATTCGACGACACAGTCTGCAGCCAAGTTGAATGAACCGATTAAAGAACGATGGTATATATTCGATCCGATTACGTATTTTATCCTATTCGTCCGTACTAGTTGACCTTTCTTTTACTTATTTTTCCTACCCGAGCTACCGGCTGATAGATTGATTGCTTTTTATGTTCTTGTGTCGAATCTGACGCCTTGAAGGGGTCTTCTACTATAAACTGCCAAAAGATTCGATTTTTGTTTGCATTTTCTTCAAGAACATAATCTTAGACATACGTGTGCAATTGATACAAAAAACTTCAAATGCGTTCTTTCAAAGTCATGTTTCTTCAATTGGTTGACATGATATCACAATACCTACTTGACTGATTACATTCATATTTGCTGTGTACCTTCGGTAGATGCGTTGCTATAGTCCGTACCACAGTGAAGTAAAAGTTACTATATTTTTTCTTTCGTTCGGCGTGCTAAAATTGAGAAAAGGCTAACAAAAATCGATATTTCAACTAGAAAATGCTGCCATACTTTTAATTATCAATTTTTTTTTCTTCCCTCGTGGTTCCTACGATAGCCAAAGCCTACGTAGCCTAACTAAAAATCTTTCTTGTTTTTTTTTTATTTCAGATAAACTGAACGGCCAGAATCACGGCAACCATAAGGACATCTTTTTGATACACGATTGTTCACGGGGCTCTCTTTTTTGAGAGGGGCGATTTTGACAGCTCGTTGCAAAAATTTGTAAATACTGTTGAAAGAGCAACAAATATACACGAAGGACACCGTGTAAAAGTTGCAATTTCTTTATGAAAAGAAAAAATGTGTTCTAGACTGAAATACCCCCGTAATAACCCCGTAATACCCCCGTATAGATACTAAATCTTTAAAATGCCGAGGATAATAAATACATTTCTTAATTGTTCGAGTAATTCTTCGTGTCGTATTACCATTGACTCGTCGGTCATGTTTCGTTTCAAGGAAAGAGCCTCGTTGTAGACCGAAAAACAATTAGCGCAATAATGGGCTAATCCAGGAAAAAGTGGAAATAAAACGAGTGGAGCAATTAATTTAGCACCGTGCTTCAGTAACCTCGTTTTTACGAATGACAATCAATATAGCTTGGCTCCCACTCGAAGTTTAATGAGTGGAGGCAGCTGTCCAGGTAGCATTAGTCACGAGGATGTAATTTGTAGTCCACGCCCTACTCTCCTGCACGTATCCTGTGAGCGTGTGTCACATACACTATTGTCTGCGGGGATGCATGCTTATGTCTTTTTATAGACTTCCACTGAAATTAGATTTCTCTGTTCTATGTCGTATATTAATGGGTAACCCTCTAGTTGTTCAGCTGTTCATGCTGACGAAAATAAATGATCGATTCGTTAATAATCATATTAACTAAGACAGTAAGATAAGTCATCCCTTAGGTTAACACGTTCCGTGCCACGTGTACCATCGATGGTACACGCTTGCATGTTTACTTAGTGAACTGAACAAATTGTTTACAAGAAATTTAGAACCGAAGAATCAATTTCCACCGCAAGAATGGGCGTTGATAAGTTTTTGTTACGTTGTTATGTGTACGAACACATGATAAAACTTATCAACGCCCATTCTTGCGGTGGAAATTGATTCTTCGGTTCTAAATTTCTTGTAAACAATTTGTTCAGTTCACTAAGTAAACATGCAAGCGTGTACCATCGATGGTATTAATTCTCGTGAATTAATAATTGCACGTAATACATCAAGTTTTAGTCAAATATCAAAGTGTGAAGATTCGAGTAAAAAAAGCTCGGCACGGAACGTGTTAACTAATGGCGGTGATAATAACTTTAGCAGACAAAGGAAAACAGATTTCTACTAAATAAGGAGATGTTACCAAATCGCAACTGCAAATAGCAATATGTCGTTGATTGAGTCAGAATTGGGCACGATTTCTTTCGGATGACGGATAAGAGATAAGGATTGTAACGACTGAAATGTTGTTCGACATTATTGAACAAAGATGCAATCGAATAAAAATTCATTTGAATAAAAACTTATTCGTTATTCGAGTAAGAATTTATTTATAGGAATTAATTCCGTAAATAAGCGATTTGATTTAAAATGATCTAGTTTATTAATTAATTTCTTCCATGTGAATTTTTACAATCAACGTTATTTCAGCTGCTGTATCGTAAAGTTTTTTTTACTCTTGGGTAGATCGATCATTGACGCATAACTAAAAAATGTTTCTTCCGGTGCAAAGGAAGTCATCGTACATTCCAGGATTCATATTTACAACGCAGGTATTTTTAAGAAGTTACGTAAACAAAAAACAGTCAACAATTATTCGCATTGTTATTTGAATACTTTTACAATCCCTATCCGAATAATTTATTCGAATAAGATAGGAAGGAACTATAATTTATTCGAATAAATAGATGGAATAATTTGTCAAGAATAATAAATATTTGTTGATCGAACAAGATACTCAAGTAAAAAGATCTCATTCGAATAGTCACAATAGATATATATATAGAAAACTTCGCTATAATGAGTAATTTAATTTTAAAAAATTTGCCTTTAAATTTTTATTAAAGTTCAGTCGATCCAAAGTTGGGCATTACACGAATTGTTTAGAATTTATATATATATATATATAAATATAAATATAAAATATAAATATAAATATAATATAAAAAATAAATATAATATAAATATAATAAATATATATATATTTTTTAAAATTAAATTACTCATTATAGCGAAGTTTTCTATTAATTGATAACCGAATAATATAACAAAACAGTATTAACAAAATCAAAGATTATGAAAAAGAAGAATTAGTATAAAATACAAACAATGAATGATCATTCTTTTCTGTTTGTAAGGCCAGACTCACACGAGTGTCAAATCGACGAGCGTTGATTGCCTCTTTTTAATTTACCCATGGAAAACAAGAAACAATTGTCCTTGTTTTTAACTAGAAAAACAAGGGTAGGAGATCAAGGTTCGTTTTTTTCGACGTTCTTGCGCCTCTGGCCTAAAGTGAAAACTGTATTAGGAGATAAATGACTGTATGTCTGATATGTTCGGTGATGGAAAAGGCAATTAGCTCTATTCCGATCAGCAGAAGGTACGAATATATATCGCAGTATTTCTCGATTAGATCCACCACAACGCTGCACGCAGATCTATACCCTTCGCAAGTCCGGTAATAGCGTTTGGAATTAATTCCTTTCGCAATCGACGATGCGGTATTAACCAAGGTACAGTTGCAACCGGTTCACTTCGGGCTTCGTAAACGAAGTTAACGGGCCCTACGCGATTCTACAACTCTCTTTCGCCTCGCTCTATCCCTCGTTCACTACGCAATTCTCGTTAGTTGATGACACGTATAAATTCTTCGTAAAGTTACGCAATGAAATGGAGCATCGTAAAAATTGCATTTGCTATTTCAATACTAGATCTATCCAGCATTCGAAGCAACTGACATCCGGTGCCCTGTTAGTGAAATTAATTTGTTAATTTGTTGCTAAGTTAATTTAATTTGATCTATTTAGATTCCGCTCAATTTTTATTACACAATTTTTATTACACACATTACGCTTAAAATTCGACACTTAAATTTCAAAAAATATTACTGGTTTCGAAAACGTGTAATATGTATTCTCAACCGAATGATGTTCTTGAAATTAGCTGGCATAATGTTTAAAAAATAAATGTGATAAATTTAGTTTCTACGAAATATCATCAACTGATATTTTCTTATTTTTTACGGTATTTTCCTGAACCGGTTAAATTTTTGTATAAGCTAACATTTTTCAATCTTCCTTTCCTTCCTTTTCATCTTAATTAATCCAACAGCTACGTTCATAAGTATATCAAACATTTTTTCGACTTTTCAGTTTCTTCACCTACATAGTTTGACTTCATGACAGCTATTAGTATGCACTTTCTAGTAAAGCATTTAGTTCTTTTTTTTTCAGTAAAATGTCACTCGATCAATTGCAATTCTTGTAAAAGAGTATTTCAATCATTGTCTAGTAAGGTAATCGCTTAACCCTTAAATGCATATTGTTGCCAATTGTCTACATTCCAGTTGCACTTAATTTTATTCAAAAACCTGAGTATGCGCGTTTCTGAACACACGTTGATGACAATAGACAATAGACCATGTGTGAAATTAAAGACTTGTCATTACTTTTGGCGAGTAAGTTATATGTTTTTTGACATTTGAGTGTGGTGGGTGATAACTTCCAGGTTGCAAAGGATTTTCACGGACTGAGTGCATCGAATGCAAGGTTGCTTTGTGTCGCAACAAAAATCGCAATTGCTTCGCTGCATTTCGTTTATAAATAATGTGAAAATTCCTATACTAATAGATAATATAAATGCATGACCATTTGTTTACGTCTACAATAATTTCAGTAATAAACGCATATCGTTGCCAAAAGTCTACGTACAACTTTTCTTCAAAATAAATACTCGATATTATTACCTAGATTTTTTTATTTATTTTTTACGCAACCTATGACTACATTCCTATAAAAAACGATTTTAAAAAATTCAAAACAAGAAATCATGCATTTAAGGGTTAAACATTCGAATACTTTCGACAGAAGGTGACGATCGCATTCAAAATAAGTTTACAATTGAGCCGTTTATTTAGAAAGTGGCACAAGTCACTTTACCGTAATGAAAAGTGGTGATTTTTTAATGTTTATACGAAATTATTTATACCGAGAAAAATATCAGTATCCTGAGATAACAAATACAAGTAAATTTCCTCGAAAGTTAGCATCCATATTTTTAAACGTGTTCAAACGCGAACCCTTGAATATATCGACTGAAAAACAAAGTGACTTATGCCACTTTCAAAATAAACGACTCATATATCTATTGTAAATGAACTTCCGAAATATTTCTCCTCATTTTGAAAGACTTTTGCCCATCGGACAATTGCACGATAGGCGGAACAAACGTTATAAACATTAAAAATCATTCTGTCAAAACGATCGAAATAAGGACTGAACCTTCTGCGTGCATCTAAAATCGTAAATAAAATGATTAATCTGTCGATTTGAAAAATATGAACAATGTAGTTGTTCAGAGTTATCGTCGTAGTTGTTTTTAACCCTTCGAACCCTTAAATATATCGACTTAAAAACAAAGTGACTTAGGCCACTTTCAAAATAAACGGCTCAATTCAAGATAAGTCGAAGAAGGCATCGGTATTCATACAACAATCGAATTGTTAATAAGGAAACGATGAAACGTAGGTCGGAAAATTGTATCAGATCGCATTAACTGTCATTACGCAATGCGGGATGAAAATATAATGACGTTGCACGGCAAATAACAGCTATTGTCAACGGTCGCAATTATCGGTTCAGCGGTCAGACGGTGTCGAACCATGACCATTTTCCTTTCGTCACTGTTTCTCGGATGTACTCGCGCGATCGATACCAATCAGTTGTCCAACTGTTTATCGGATAATCAATGTCGCAGACTCCACGCTAATGGGGTGCATGGAAATTACATTTTCGAACGTTCCAGCCGACCGAAAATGCACCAGTTCCAAATCCGTCTAAAATGCTGAAATTCGCTGAACAATACTTGTAGAAGTTATTAAGCTCTATTCAGGGCGAACAGTTTCAATTATCGGGCGCACAAAATAGCTGTAGGCGGCGGTATTTAACGATATTTAAATTTCTTTTTCAGAGAAATACTAGAATATAGTGAAATCAGTTTAATGCAGAGTGATCAATCACTGTGCTCTTGGTTTACTTTCAAGCATAATTAATATATAATATATATAATTAATATATAATTAATTAATATATATAACTGATATATAATTAATTAATATATATAATTGATATATAATTAATTAATATATATAATTGATATATAATTAATTAATATATATAATTGATATATATAATTGATATATAATTAATTAATATATATAATTAATATAAAAGAATAAAAAATTATATTTCACAGTAGAGTTAGCAAAAAAAATAATTAATAGACGATCAACTACTGAATCACAATTAACGATTACATTCTTTAATCATTAATCGCGATTAACGATTGAAATATTACTGTTAATCGTCGATCGCGATTACCGATTAAATTTCTTTGAACTGTGTCAATCGCGACTAGAATTTTAAAACAAATTAACGACCGAAACAGGAATTCTCTTCCCGAATACAAAAATATATGAAAATAATTCGTAACAAAATTACATGAAAATATCCTCTCCTTCGATCGGCGATTGACGATTAATTGTATCAATCCCATAATTCAATCGTTGACTTTTCGACGATTAACGTCTTCAATCGTTTTCGTCAATCATTTCATCGAATTAAAAGTTTTCATCGATCGATGCCCAATACTGGCTCACGGAGTATGAATATCGATGCAACGCAATAAAATGATATTACAAAATGCTCGTAATTATCAAGCATGAGAAACGCCATGTGGAAGCAAAATTTTTCGCGAGGGATGAGATCGCGCGACATTTCGCCCCGATTTCGTGAAAACTGCACAAATATGGGGATCGCGATAAAATCCAATTTGGCCGAGCCCTCGGCCCTCGGAAAACTGAATCCCTTCCGCGAGGGAATCGAGCCGGCGGCATACAACACGGCGGCTTGCAAACAAAGGAAACAGAGGAAAGTGCCACGTGATAATGTATGAGTTGGCAAACAGTATTGTAACCTAATTTTCCGGAATCGCAAGCAGTACGTCGATCGCCGGTGGATTAATTTGATTGGAAACGGCGCAATAGTAGGCTATGGCGTAGGGACAATATCAATTTACAGTCGCGAATGGATGCTCCGGTTACACTGCACTGCAAACAGAACAGTCGGTACAACGGAGCATCGTCACGAATTCCTCGATTCGGAAATCGTTACGGTTTCTCATCATCATGTTCTCCATGCGATTTACTGTTTAAGCAGTCCCGCTAATTGTAGCAATTCGATTGAGATACATCTCTTTCTCTCCCTCCCTCTCTCTCTCTCTCTCTCTCTCTCTCCCTCACTCTCTCTCTCACTCTCTCTCTCCCTCTCTCTCTCTTTCTCTCTCTCCCTCTCCCTCTCTCTCTCTCTCGCACTCTCTTTCACTCTCTCTCACTCTCTCTCCCTCACTCTCTTTCACTCTCTCTCACTCTCTCTCCCTCACTCTCTCTCCCTCACTCTCTCCCTCTCCCTCTCTCTCTCTTTCTCTCTCTCTCTCTCACTCTCCCTCTCTCTCCCTCACTCTCTTTCACTCTCTCTCACTCTCTCTCCCTCACTCTCTCTCCCTCACTCTCTCTCTCCCTCTCCCCCTCTCTCTCTCTTTCTCTCTCTCACTCTCTCTCTCTCTCTCACTCTCTCTCTCTCTCTCTCTCTCTCTCTCTCTCCAGGGCCTCACTGCAATCATACTACAGTCCATGAGCTAGACTATAAGCACAAGAGGTGGAGAATTATCGAAAGCTATTGATTGCTTCTCTTACTATCTACAGGGTGTCCCAAAATTGTCTCGCAATCCGAAAGTGGCGGGTTCCTCGGGTCATTCGAAGCAACTTTTTCCTTTACAAAAATTTTCTCCGAGGCACCGTTAACGAGTTATCAACGAAAAACAGTGACCAATGAGAGGCGAGCTCGGCTGGCGCGAGGCGACCGAGCCAATGAGCGGACCTGGGCTTCGTGCGCTGGTTGGCTGGGCCGCCTCGCGTCAGCCGCACTCGATTCTTATTGGTCACTGTTTTTCGTTGATAACTCGTTAACGGTGCCTCGGAGAAAATTTTTGTAGAGGAAGAAGTTGCTTCAAATGGTCCGAGGAACCCGCCATTTCCTGTATAATTCCGATCAGAATACCTAATATATTGGAAGATAATTTAAATATATATATATATCAATCAAACTTTGATAATATATTTACTCAAATACTTCTACTGTTTATAGGTGAATATAAATGGCTCAGGCATGCAAACAATATTTTTGCATACCGGCATCTTCGGTAGACATCAAAGAATGTTTGAACAACCACAAACAAACAGTAAAAGTTATGTCATGCTTAGAAGAAACGTAATTGTTCAGCGAAATTATATAGTAACCTAAGAAGTCAAGATTAAGAAAATAATGTAAACATGTAATGCACAACTATTCTATATTACACTATATGTAACCTACAAATGTTATCCCACAAGTGGTCGCTAATTGCTATTATGCGGATGCGACATTAAATAAATTAAATAAAGAAAAAATCTTCGGTAGTGTCGAAAAGAATATTGAACAAAGTAGAATTAATAACATTCTACAAGCGGTCAACGCTGAAGTCAAGAAATCTCGATGCCCTCGTTTTTTTAAATAAAAACCAGCGATTGTTGTCATAACATGTACAGTTATCAGATACTTCTATTATATTGTATTTTATTGTTGTATTTCTGTTGCATCGTAAAAAGAATATCTTTGAAATAAATAAGATTAATAATAATATTAAATAAAATTTAATATTAACAAGAAGATAAATAATAAGAATGTCTTTGAAACTTTATATTATACAGGATGTCCCGAAAGTACTAGCGACTGGAAAATGTGGGGCTCCTAAGGTCCTTTGAAGTAACTTTTTCCTTAACACGCGTTTCTGCTAATTTTGCTGTTGAAACACCAGTTCACTTTGTTGAACGTTTGCGCGTGGAAGCGCATACCTAACAACAAATGACGCTACGTTCTGTAACGTCACTTGAAAAGTATGGTCGCGGGCTTTGCTCGAATCAACTGGTAGAAGTGGTTAACGCGTCATTTCCCTTTTCGTAGCGTGATCATCGAAACGAGGAAAGTTGCGGCGTGCGACAACGATGCTCGCGCCGCGTCACGCTTCCGCGTAGATGCAAATTCGACATTGCGGTGTTTTAGAGGGGCTCGTTTAAATTCATGAAACAGCACATTTCTTGGACGATTAAAATTGCTAATTTTGCCTCTCGGCGAGATTGCACGACGCCAATTCTTGCGGAGCGCCCTACGCATTCGGTCTAAAATCTTGAGGACATGTTGACAAAACGTATCAGGTGTTGTGTACAGAGAATTTTCACGTTCGTCGTAGAATTTCCATAAATCTCTCTTCTGACGACTAGCGAGGATGGAAAGTGCTCCGTGTTAACACTATGCCGTCCGCAGATCTTAGATATGATTCTTTTGTTTGACGCCGGCATAGTAGCATTGGAAATGTTAGATTTTTAAAAAAATTTCGGAGATGGCGGTAACATAAATTCCGAAAATTCAGGTATGTCGTTCAAGAATTTTCGTACTTAATTGAGCCGTTTATTTTGAAAGTGGCATAAGTCAGTTTGTTTTTAAGTCGATATATTTAAGGGTTTGCGTTTTAATATGTTTAAAAATATGGATGCTAACTTTCGAGAAGATTTACTTGTACTTGTTATCTTAGGATATTGATATTTTTCTCAGTGTAAATAATTTCGTATAAACATTAAAAAGTCAACACTTTTCATTAGGGTAAAGTGACTTATGCCAATTTCAAAATAAACGGCTCAATTCTTAGTTAAATGAGCACAGTGCTTAGTTCGCTGCCTTTTAACACCCGAGAAATATAGTTCAAATGTTATTTCAGTTTTTTTAAAATAGCACCAAAGTGGTACCACCGGCATACAACAGATAGTTTCTGCATGGCACCAGCGTGATGTCACCGGACGGCATAGTGTTAATAGAAAGAGTGACGAGGATAAGTATTATTATTGTAATTATATTATTAATTGTAATTATATTATATTGTAATTATATTATTATTGTAATTATTGATAATATTATTATTAATAATCAATAATAATGATTATTAATAATCAATAATAATGATTATTAATAATCAATAATAATCAATAATAATGATTATTAATAATCAATAATAATCAATAATAATGATTATTAATAATCAATAATAATCAATAATAATGATTATTAATAATCAATAATAATCAATAATAATGATTATTAATAATCAATAATAATCAATAATAATGATTATTAATAATCAATAATAATCAATAATAATGATTATTAATAATCAATAATAATCAATAATAATCAATAATAATGATTATTAATAACCAATTATTATTATCAATCAATTATTCTGTCCATTAAAGTGACGTGATATATATACGTTGATGTTTTTTTATATAAGTACGAATTTTTTCACACTTTAAATATATATAGAACACAATATATTTAACAAAATATGCAAAACAGTTTCTGGGTTTTTCATCTGAAAAAGATGAGAAGTTAATTACTGCGCGTCAGTTACCGAGCCTTTTCTGGTTACTGTGTGTCAATTTCTATACGCTAATCCAATTACTGTGCGTCGACGTGTAATGTGTGCACCGATGTAATTTCGAAAATTACGCTCCACAGGGTGTCTCACCTAAAATATCTCGCTTGTGTTTTTGTGATAGAAAAAAATGTCAGTCGAAATCATTGGTTGGTTCAGAGGAGCAAATATTATGATGGACAAAGAAATTTGTTCATGTTGCATCCTACTCCACCACTTTAATTCCAATTAGATTTCTTCTTCTTCTTTTTATTTTTACTCTTATCATTATTACTACTATTGTTGTTACATCACTTGTTACTGTTACGGTTATACCACTCCACCACTTCAATTCCAATTAGATTTCTTCTTCTTCTTTTTATTATTACTCTTATCATTATTATTACTATTGTTGTTACATCACTTGTTACTGTTAAGGTCATATTGTGTACCGACGTTATTCCATTATCTTCTTATTGAGCATCCCGAAAACTTCTGTAAGCCATGATTTCACCCTTGATTCATCCTCAACTCTGCCTCATCCTCGACCTCTGTCCTTGCCGCATCATACCCGAACCTTTGCCTCGCATGTCATTTTCAAAACTCTGGCTTCACTATACTAACTTATGATCCTAAACCCCCATCACTCAAGTAAGAACCTAAATATATATATATATATATATATATATATATATATATATATATATATATATATATATATGTATGTATGCATCAACTTTGCCTGAGCCCAAAGCCCTTCAAAACCTGCATCAGTGCAGTTTCCTTCGAAACGTGCGCCTAACGAGATACCGATCCTCGCGTCTGTTTGCATCATCAACACACTCAGAAGTAATTTTAGTAAAATAAAGGAAGTTTAAACCAGAACGAGTCTTGGTAAATTCTCCGTACACAACAAGAACCTTCGCATTTCTTGGGAAATCCCCCCTTTGTGTCGTGGCGGATAACACACGTGACATAACATTCAACAAAATTGTTTATTTAAATAGAATGATACGTTTTCATCATCATAATCGAGATCAAGACGTATCCGTCAAACTATAATGTTATGACCTGCGCATCACCTCAAGTTACAACAAATTCATAAAAGTAGGGCAAGCTTCGAGTCAGATACGAAAATTAAAGATGAAAAATTGAACAAATTCAATATACCTTTGATTTAATAATGTTCTTTCTAAATATAACTAAGGTTGTTATAAGAGCACGGTAATCAGCGGAGGCATTGACTCCCTATGCTCGACTTGCATATAACCTGAACAAAGCATTAGTCAGTAGGAAACGAGTCCCATAAGATTTCCATAAAGACAGTTCGAAAATATCCTCACATATTCCTCGTAGTAACCCTTGAATTCGAATCCTCTTTGAACAGTGCGAAAAATACGAACGGCTAGTAAACATCATTACGCTGAATCACGTTTCGAAGCTGGTTGCATTCAGTGAGATCGGGCCAAGTATCTCTTTCGAATCAAGTTAACCATCGTGGATTTCGCGAGTTCGGATAGTATTCCACCTTCCGTAACATCTTCAACCACTTCGAGACCTATTGTCATCAGTGGCACATCGAACATGCGCTACTGCATACCTAGGTAACTGCAAATTCAACTCAACCTTAACGCGTCACAACAATTATAGTCGATTTTATTCTGTAACATGTTAGGTCTACCGGAAAGTTCTGTCCGTTTTTTAATTGAAATATAACACAATTTTCATACATTTAATAATATTTATCGTAGAATATACTTTCCATCGATACTTATGACTTCTTGCCAGCGTGTGTACATTTAAAAGAAAATGGTTTCTGTGTCAACCTTGACACGCAGTAATCAGAACGTCCGCAGTATTTGACTCGCAGTAATAGATACATAATCGCAGTAATATATGCACAGGATACAGTTTCTTTATTACATTACGCTTTTTAATGAAATTTGTGCTTTCGGAGATCCAATATCTTGAGAAAAGTAAATATTCAAGTTAAAGAATAATATTAGGTCTACTGGAAAGTTCTGTCCGTTTTTGAATTGAAATATAACACAATTTTCATACATTTAATAATATTTATTGTAGAATATACACTTTCATATATATATTAGAATATACTTTGAATATTAGAATATAGAATTTGAATATTAGAATATACTTTGAATATTAGAATATAGAATTTGAATATTAAAATATACTTTGAATATTAGAATATAGAATTTGAATATTAGAATATACTTTGAATATTAGAATATAGAATTTGAATATTAGAATATACTTTGAATATTAGAATATAGAATTTGAATATTAGAATATACTTTGAATATTAGAATATACTTTGAATATTAGAATATACTTTGAATATTAGAATATACTTTGAATATTAGAATATAGAATTTGAATATTAGAATATAGAATTTGAATATTAGAATATACTTTGAATATTAGAATATAGAATTTGAATATTAGAATATAGAATTTGAATATTAGAATATAGAATTTGAATATTAGAATATACTTTGAATATTAGAATATAGAATTTGAATATTAGAATATACTTTGAATATTAGAATATAGAATTTGAATATTAGAATATACTTTGAATATTAGAATATAGAATTTGAATATTAGAATATACTTTGAATATTAGAATATAGAATTTGAATATTAGAATATACTTTGAATATTAGAATATAGAATTTGAATATTAGAATATACTTTGAATATTAGAATATAGAATTTGAATATTAGAATATACTTTGATATTAGAATATATTATATATATAGAATATACTTTGCCACTTTAAAAAAATGATTTATTTTTAGAGGCGAAGAACTCAGCTAGTGCTTGGTTGACATCAGCTTCAGTTTTGAATTCTTTTTCCTGTAAAAAGTTTAATGGTCCTATCCTGTAACCGGGCATGATGAATTACAAATTTTTACACTCAATACAGCCACTAGAGCTTTGAAAATTGCGACGAGAACGATATTTAAGAATGGTTCAGAATAAATGAGGACTGTGCAGAATACAAAATGATGAACGATGACTGAATTGTTTTATCTAGTCTTGATGAAAAACATAAGAACAGAGATGATGATTCAGCATTCTATTAAGCTGGATTACTCAGCTATTATACAGCTTTTATTAAGATTGATGAAGGCCGAAAAAGAGAGAGAAATAGATGCAGTCGAAATATTTATCTTAGAAAGGATCAAATAAGTGATACTAATTTCATTTTTATATTGCAGTTTCTTCTAATATTTTTTTATTTAATTTAAGGTTGACGTAAGATTACATTCAACATTTACTTTTGTATATAATAAAATTTGATATGTAAATATAAATATCAAATATACATATCAAATCCATATATAAAGTGTTTTATTTTCAGTTGTTTACAAGTTTGATTCGCCCAGTCCGATTATATCCGAAAAATCAATTATCGAAAGCGTGTTTGTCTCCCTGTTACTTCGGATAATCAATGTTCTGCTATAATAAAGTTAAGAGCATTTTCCAGTGACTAGAATATCATTTTCCACATACTAGAAAATCCGAAGAAAATTATCCAAGCTATGAAAATCCCTGATTTAGCATCAATCAGGTTCATTCACAAAGTCTCTCGAAAATCATACCGACTCTTTAATTTCGCTGAATAACAACTGATTACCATTTTCGTTTATTAATATATTATCGAAACATCGCTGATAATGTATTAAACCGCGTGGAAAGAATTCTCTTTTCGTGATTGAGAAATCTTAGATTCCCGATGCCATGTGAAAATGATTCTACTACCGGTACTAGTGTTTCAAAGAATATATATCGAAAATCGCTTGGTACAGAAGTTACGAAAATGTCGCATTCATATAACGATGGAGATACCGAGTTTGGATGGCTACGGTTTCACAGAGTGTCTTCAGATAGAACATTTATCGGTTTCATATCGGTTTTGCATCGATTGTGCATCGGTTTCTCTGCTGGTTCCATATCGGTGGCTTGCAGGAACTACACGTTTTTACAAGCAATTCTATTGGATAAAGTAAAAGAGAATAAAGATATTTAGAGAGACGAACGCAAATTTAATGATCCCCCGAGATATTATTTATTGTATTGTGCATTGTATTATGTTCCCATGATGCATTAGTACATATCTCGATTTCAGCAAGCATTAGAAACGTAATTCATAATGTCGAAAAAATGTCAGAAATATCTATCTTTTTCACAAATCATAGAATAAAGAAAGTGCTTAAATAATTGGGATACATTTTAAATCGCTCGAGCTTATATTTTCAAGAAAATTCTATCTGAATGATCATCGAATAAACGAACATTTTGTCGGCTCGAGTAAAACGGGTAAAATAAAATTGTGACTCAAACAGTGACTCAATATTTCAACAAATCTGATTTAAACATTTCCTCGAGTACACCTGCACTTAGCTCAATCCCGAGCCAAGAGGTCAAAACTTGATTCTTTCGAAATTGTGACCTCCAATAAAAAACATTTGGCTCTTTATTTCTTAATTATTTTCATGTCTAGAACGCGCTTCCCAATTCTATCATATTCGTTTTTGATAGAAAGCAAACAAGCGCGCGTGCACAGGAAAACTTTAATAGGTTCGAAAGAAACCGGATGAAAAATTTCATTCTATATTTTTTCATCGATTTTGCCTATAGTATTCATATGTGTCACGTTTTTGTCAGTTTCCGACGCAGTTTTGTATGGACTCTGTATCGTAGAATCTGCTAGAAAATATGGTGTCGAGAAACTAGAAGAATACGTGCACGAGTGTAATTGTGAAGGATGATGATTAACAAAAAAAATAGCTATTTTGTGATGCAAAAAACAAACACGTCGTTCGGAATTGTTTCGTTTTTTTACGAAGAAACGAAAGACGATTTTTTAATGTTCAAAGTATAAAAGAAATCTTCTTGACATTTTTCTGATAGTTTTGCAGATACAAAATCAAGTGCTTTTTTCACACAAGCGAAAACGAAACTTTTCTGAAAAATAATACAACTTTCCAAACGACACAATATTTATTCAGATTTTTAATAATTTTTATTATAGTGTAAACATATATACCGACAAAATGTTAAGAAATTGTACCTATTATTAACATTTGAGTAAAATCTGATATTTTAACAAGTATACGTATTATTAAATCATATAACACATTGCATTTATTGCAATATTATTTTATGTAGCGTACACGACGAATACAAAAACTAATAAAAATATAAAAAAAGAGTTAAAAATAAGGAAAATAAGATAAAAACTTTAAATTAATAAATTATAAAAAAAGATGAAATTAATATCTTCGTGGACGCAATACTTACAAATTTTTACAACACGTTTCTCAATTTTGGTCAGTAAATGTACGTCCAATGAAACAATAATTCCAATAATCGTGAACTAAGAAATTCGAACGTGTCAAAATCGCAACTTAAAATATGAAAAAGTAAAGACGTGTTTTTCGAAGCTCCATGTAGAAACTTTTTCTAAAGAAAAATTTCTTCAGAATCTCATTTTTCACACGCAATTTCATCTTCGTTTTTCGTCCGAAGAGCACCTGTAACTTCGAATTTCGTAGAATATTCTACGAAATAGCTTTCGAGAAGATAACTCGTATTCGTTGTTCCGTGTAACCAGTTGATTTTGAACCACTCTGTATTAATGGAACCGGGGGAGATCTGAATTTTTGGAACAAGGTATCGCGATAGCTCGCGATCCTGATTTTCTTATACGATACTTAAGTTCCCACGGGCATAATGCATAACCAGAGAGGAGCGTTCGAAGGAGAAGCTGATGGACCGCCACCGCATTGTCCCGATACCCGATATCGAACTTCTTCCTTTTAATGGATACACCGATACGCGGACTACTGCCTTCGACACACTTTTATGGCAATCAAACGAAGCCGTAAAACCTTCTTCCAGTCAACACGTGACCCATCCAGATCTGGTTTCGCGACGTGACCACCGTTACAAGGTCTTCGGGGATCTTACGACTTCGTTGCACATCATCACAGTCTGTTTATCACCTCAAAGATGTGGCCAGCACAACATCTGTGTCATTGATCCCTTATCGCTACGTAACTTCGTGCAACGTTGAATTTTTTTGTGGAACGATCTGGTGCAATTTTTTGTTTCTTCGTTATCGATTGTAAAACAGGATAAGTCCGTTTAACACTTTCACCTGAATGTTCTTTCTATTCTTTTTATCATAACTGATACGAATAATTTTAGAAGAAACTGACCTGAAAGTCTCCCAATTTTGGAGTTTTTGTAAATGAGTTGTATACATAATATTCGAAATTTGTATTTTAGAATTCGAAATATTTGAAACTTCAAATTAAACATTCAATTTGGCGAAATACGAACGACTGAAAGATGTAAATCAATATATTTCTACAAGCTACTTAGTAAAAGGATCCCAATTAATGTCCGCGTAATACTTGTTGAAAATTACACGAACATTAAAATTACAGTGGTCAGTTTCGTTTCTTTCCTTTTTTACGAGTCAAGTCGCCGAGTTCAATTTCTGCAGAAGTCGTTAACGATGTTCGAGACTACCAGGAAATTTCTTTTCTCGTAACTCGAAGGACCTATGAATTACGTATTTTTAAGTTTGCGGTATGAATAATGAAATGATATCTTATTCGTGAAAAATTGCAGAAGATTTCAGATGATCGAAGAAACCGATCTCTAATATATATTGTAAAAGTTGCTTGTCATTTAGCTGTTCAAAGCATTAATTAATCGATGCCTTTACTCGACCAATGTTAATCGATCATGAATTCTGTCACTCCTACATCAAGACATTCTTGAATATGGAAAAATTATTTCTTTAAAAATTATTATGTCACAAGTTGAAGTACTCTCATAATTTTTACAAAATTATTGTTATTTACGATAAAAGTTACATCCGGCTCATCCAAATTCATATTTGGATATTATTCTAATTATTAAATACATCAGAGGTAATATGAATCATTTTTTAAAATAAGTGAGTTAAAATTGATTACGATTACCCTTATCCAAATTCATTTGGATATTATTTTAATTATTAAATACTTTAGAGGTAACATGAATCGTTTTTTAAAATAAGTGAGTTAAGATTGATTATGATTACCCTTATCCAAATTCATATATTTGGATATTATTTTAATTATTAAATACTTTAGAGGTAACATGAATCGTTTTTAAAAATAAGTGAGTTAAGATTGATTACGATTACCCTAATCATTATAGCTGATTATTTTACTATCTTTCAGAATAAATAGCTCATATGCGACACTGAAGTCGCGAGCTCGCGATTTACGATGTTAGACTCTTTACAAGTCGTGAATCGTTTCATAAACGATGGTATAGTACGACAAAGACATATGGTACACGATTTCAAAATGAAAGAGATAAATTCACGCAGACATTGAATTATACGAAAGAAAAATGATTCTATAGTCTTCATCGGTCTATTATTGACAAGAGAGTAACATTTTTTCATTACTATCAATTTGTTCGTAAACTTCATAACTTCGTAGAAGATGCTGGCAGATCCCTTTAAAAATGTCATCATTATTCCTCACTCGAAGTCCCAGGGAATCGATTTTCCATATTTATGAAGCACTTTTTATTCACTTTAGACGGTGCTATTACTTTGTAGCCTCCTGAGAATTTTTATGTCTCTTGCATGGAAGGAGTTTTACACAGTTCAAATTCAAAATATTTTTCGGAGCATTGCATGATCTATTTGCACACATGAAATATCTTCGCTATGAAATGAATTATAAGCGGAATAATCATTTATTTAAACACATTTCACGTTAAGTTGTTCGCGAAGTTCCTGCGATTTCGAAGCACAAACCTGACACACGTTACAATTTGTATAAATTTCGAAAGATTATACATTTAATTCATTTCTAATTCCTTAATTGTCATCATTAACTTTACGATCGCAGTGACATGATCTATTTGATTCCTCGTTCACTAAAATTCGCAACAGATTATTTTATAATTTTTCAGTGTCCAATTTGGTTTTATGATTCTTCACGCTTTTCACTTCATACTTTTGCGAAAAGAGATGCGGACGAAACAGCACGAATGTTTCACAGAAGTCTTTGGATCGTCATACCAAACGAGATTTTGTATAATAAATTAATAAATGAACTAAAATAATAAATACGTATTTACTGATAAATAAAAATATTTACTAATTTTTTATTTAAACTCTGGTAGTGTTCGTGGAGAGTATCATAACTGGACGCTAACAAACCCCGACTGCAGTTAAAATTTGCATGCAAATAGAGCATATTTGCCACGTATTTTTTCGTGGGAAAAATAGCATTTAAAATAGAGGGTGAAAAACGAATTTCAGAAAATATTTTTAAAGGCAATAGAGGTAGAAAGTAATATTACGTATACAATTACTTTTCTTCGTGCAATAAATAAAACTACGTTAGTAAAATTTTTTTATTTATCGGACTTTATAGATATCTATTATTTATTTATTATAATTTATTAATAATAATAATAATATATATATATATATTATATTTTATTATTACATTATATATATAATTATATTATTATTAATAATAATATAATTTATTATTTATTATTATCTATTTATAGATATTTTAGTTATCAGACTTTATAGATATTTGCTATAATTTAAATTAACATTCATTCCTGTTTCTATAATATTATTTACTTAAACCCACCTACCCAGTGATCAGTTAATGTTGTTTAACATAAAATTTCATGATCGTATCTCACGCGAGATAATGCTAAAATAATATTGGCTGGTCCACTTGAAAAAATGTAATTGCAAAGAATGGTTCGTTCATTACCAACTGCAGTAAATTCTCCCTAATTGACGCTCAGCTTATGCACAAAACTGGACAATTTGGGAAGAGGAGATACGGTTATTCCAACCTTACGGCTCGTTTTCATAATTGTTGACAATCGATAACTATAAAAACGAGTCGCAAGGCTCGAATAATCGTATCTACTCTTCCCAAATTGTCAATTTTTGTGTTCAATCTGAGCGTCAATTTGGGAGAATTTACTGTACTCGTACAAAGTTAGAAGGCGAACGCAGCTTGTTAATTTCGAAAATCGACTTTTTCACTTCAATTAGTAGTAACAGACATAGGGTCAAGCAAAAATTTAAAGTGTCAAGCAAAAATTTAAAGCAGCGATGTATATACATTCTATGATACAGTGAGTGTATTACGCAGAGGCAGAGATTCACCTGTTGACAACATTAAACGTATTTTTTCGAAATAATCTTCGCAGCAATTTGAAAATATTGAAGAGCATATGGAACCGATTAGCTTGATATTTTAACTCAGTGCTAAGAAACAGTTATTTGATCTACAGACTTTACCTAAAGTCAAGACAATATGTCGTAAATTCTTAAAGTGTACAGTTCCTTAAAAAACAGTTTTTACAAAATAAGATAAATAGAACAAATTTCACATAAAATAAAATAAATAGAAGAACTTTTATATAAAATGAAATAAATAAAATAAATTTAATATATCAATAAAACAAATGAAATGAATTCTACATAAAATAAAATAAATAGAAGAACTTTTATATAAAATGAAATAAATAAAATAAATTTAATATATCAATAAAACAAATGAAATGAATTCTACATAAAATAAAATCTAGTTTAAAGTTTGTATTCGAGATACAAAATAAAATAAATAGAATAAATTTCACATAAAATAAAATAAATAGAAAAACTTTTATATAAAATGAAATAAATAAAATAAATTTAATATAACAATAAAACAAGTGAAATGAATTCTACATAAAATAAAATCTAATTTGAAGCTTTTATTCGAGATACAAAATAAGATAAATAGAATAAATTTCACATAGAATAAAATAAATAGAAAAACTTTTATATAAAATGAAATAAATAAAATCAATTTAATATAACAATAGAACAAAAATGAAATGAATTCTACATAAAATAAAATCTAATTTGAAGCTTTTATTCGAAATAACCTGAAGAAAACGAGTATCAATTAAATAATTTCACACATCTTAAAAACGCAAACGATGCAAACTGTATTTTTAAATAAACGAAATCGGGCAAATGTGAATGGTACGATTTTCAGATCAATCAATTTCATTCGTTCTATTGCTAAAAAAAAAGTACTAACTAATTGATACGTGCTGTTAAAAAGAGATCGCTCTCGTGAGACGCTACAGGACGTTCGCGTACGATAACAGTAAATATTTGAAAGGTTAGCGGAAGAAAGTCGATCTGTCGACGAAAAAACGGTTGATGGCATAATATGCAGTATAAGGGGACTTACCTTGAGTTGATGTTGCGGTCGCCTGAGCGCGCCTTGGTCCCGTCGTCCATCTAGTCGATCGGCATCCGCTTCCAATCCCTCCATCGAGGACTCGGCTTCGCTCAACCAAGCCAAGAAGTTGTCCAGGGACCGGTCGAAGTTGTGGAGGGAGTTCATCGCGGAGTGCAGCAGTTTTCCTCGATTGATAATACTAGAAACGATACGATACACACGGCGTTGCATACTCCGAGTACATACTGGGGCGCATGTTCGATTTAAATTCAAGATTGCCTTACGGCTGACCAAGCATTACGTTCCTTTCAGAAAATCCAGCTGGAAGGGACACACTGCAGATATAATCAAATACAGGTTTTGCACTCGAAATTTATCCTTTTATAGATTAAATTCACTTTCTTGCGAATAATATTAATCATCTTGCAGATTTCATTCATCCTGTTGCACCTCAAATTAATCACTTTCTAGATCACGTTCACCTTTTTTGTCAATCAAATTCACCCTACTGTAAATCTTATTTTCCTTCGTGCCAATGAAATTCGTCCATTTGCAAGTTAAATTATTTGCAATCGTTCGTGATAAAATTCATATTAAACGAAAATATCGAACGAGAGACGGTGTATCTTGATTATTATGGAAGGGTTAATTTGATTTGCAAAAAGGTGAATTTCATTTGCAAAAGGATGAATAAAACCAGCAGAAGGGCTAATTTGATTCGCAAAATGGTAAGTGTGATATACATAAAGCTTAATGTGGAGTGGAATATACGGAAATGTACAGCGGAGCTAGTATTTAGTGCAAAACACTGACTCACCAAAATATTGGAACACATTTTAAAATGCAATAAACTTTTTAAAACTAATTTATTAACTCGTTATTGTACTCTGACGAGTGTGTCTCGTAATACAAGTTTCTAATAACAATCTGATAAATATGAATGTTATTCCTTTCCTTTAAGTTCGAATAAAATTCTGTTCTCTTGTCATCAACATTTAAGCGCTTAAATAAATATAGATACACACTGAATACTTTCCATTTGCTTTTAAGAAATTATTGCAATCGAAAATATTCTGATCGTTATAACTAAACTGCGGATCTTTATGCAAGATAAAACTTGTCTGCATATATTGCAAAAAAAATAAAAATAAATTGCATTCTTTCTCTAATAAATTTAGTAGGTTGAAAGTACTATATCAACATTGTTAAATAGTTTTACCTCTTACATTATAGTTACGAATTTTTATCATAATAGTACGGTGGCCAAAGAAATTGTTTAAATCGGATAGAAAGTTGAAAAATGTGAGTTTTTAATTTTTTTTTCGTCATTTCAAGCAATTGCACATTTTGACATGACTATTCATGTAATTCACTTTCAAGCTTTAACTTGAAATAATAAAAAAACAGCAAATAAAATATTAAATTAAATATGATGCAATAGCATCGAACAAACCTAGCAAAAAATTGACTTTACAATAGCTTTGCTTTAAACGGTTCATATTAATCGTAAAAGTTAGGAGGCCTGTGAAGAAATAGATATGTGCATATATTCTTTGAACAAAGATATGAATTTACAGTATAAATCGATTAGAATCGATGCCACGATTTTTTTACTATCCCTTTCGAAATTTGAAATCCGCCAAATTGGCCGGTTGCCATGAACTTAGCGACAATATATGATAATTAGAAATTTATGAACAGTTTCGTGGCGCTGGACGTACCTGGTGTTGAGGTTGTTGTATCTCTGATTGATGGTCTCTGTCATCTTTTTCACACGGGTCGTGTCGTCTTGCTGATAAACTGCGATCAGCTTCTGCGTGAGCTGATTGAACAATTCGATCTGTCGCTTGTACTGATGCAGCTCCGCGTGGAATGACTAGAAGAACGAACGGTACAAAATAAAATGAAGGTGAAAGAGGTAGGTCTTCGTAGCGGTGGAAACTTATCTATGTCCCGACTTGGTATCAAGTTGGAAGTCGCGAACCGTAACTCAGAGAATTTAAAATCTTTGTCTTGCCGCGACAGCCTCAAGTTTTATGCTTCAATATTCCGCGCGCGGGGAACTTTTGATCGAACGCAGGTCGACCGGCTTACGTCGATGAAAATTACGATCACTCGGAACTTGCCACGGATAACGAATTACATCTTCGGGAATCAGAAAGTATTGGGTTGGCAACTAAGTAATTTATTTTAATTCGATTCAATTAATTCCTATAGTGTATTTAAAGCTGAAGTAGTGATTGCAAACGAAGAGAAGAAATGCTAGAATTGTATTAGTTGTGGTAATTTAGTTTGAAGGTATGTAATTATCCTTATTATACGTTATTTTCTACTGCCTTTATAATCACGACTTTTACTTTAGATTAAACTTTTAGATTATTAGTACATGCAGGGATCTATAATTTTAATAAAATCTTTTGTATAATATTGCGAAACCTAAAAATAGTACAATTAAGAAAAATTGGATAGGTAGTGATCGCTTTATAGGATTGCTGTTAAATTGTAGAATGCAGATAGCATACAAGTTCCTTCATTTAGAATGGAGGCACAATAACAATCAGCGATGTTAGATTCTAAGGGTAACAATAGCGTGGGAAACGTGGAAATTGCAAAAACTTTACGAATTGGGATGCCATGTTGTATTCGGTGCTTCCCATTTTTCAAATTCGTCTCGTAATATTGTCTCTTCTTTAGATTCATGAACGTTCTATAATAATATACATACATTATAAAAAGTGTATTGTATTGGGTTGGCAACTAAGTAATCGCCGATTTGTTCAATGAAATAGAAAATTTCTTTTTACTCGGAACGAAGTTTAATCTGTAATGTATTTTCCATTTTGTTCGATGACCTTTTGCCATCTCTCTGACAACTTGAAAATTCCACGCTCGCAGAAAGTCTGATCCTTTTCGGCCAAAAACTGAGTTAAGTGAGATTTTACAGCGTCATCGTCATTAAAAGTTTTACCACGAAGGGAGTTGTCCAGGGATCGAAATAAGTGGTGATCCGATGGCGCGAGATCAGGCTATATGGTGAGTGTAACATCGATTCCCAACCAATATCCATCAATTTTTGCCGAGTGGACAAAGACGTGTGCGGCCTAGCATTGTCCTGTTGGAAAATGACACCTTTACGATTGACCAATTCTGGTCGCTTTTCCTTGACCGCTGCATTCAATTTGTCCAGTTGCTAACATTCACGGATAATAAAAAATAACATAATAATAATTTTATAATATATTATATATTATTATTATATATATATTATAATTAATAATAAATATATTATAATATATATTATTATTATTATTATTATATATTATTATATTATATATTATAAATTTATAATATATATATATTTTATAATTTTATAATATAACATTTATGGATATCATAAAAATGGGAGTGAGAGACATCTATAACTGAAATCGGCAATTACTTGCCAACGCAATATATTAATAAACGAAAATGGTAATCAGTTGTTATTCAGCGAAATTAAAGAGTCTGTAGGATTTTCGAGAGACTTCGTGCATGAACCTGATGCTAAACCAGGGATTCTCATAGCTTGGATAATTTTCTTCGGATTTTCTAGTATGTGGACAACTCTGATGCGAAATCGGGTAATCACCGGAAAATGCTCTTAACTTTATTATAGTAGAGCATTGATTATCCGAAGTAACAGGGAGACTATAACTATACTATAACTGAATATATATATAAGGCTATTGTAAATTAGCTCGCCAAGGGGTCTTTCGCTTAAGAAGCAATGATTCCTTTCCTTTTTAACGTTTCGCACTTTTAAACACACTTGACTCCTCCACGCTCGACAAGTTTCATTTATACATGTCACCCCAGAACTGTAAATCAATGTTCAAACTTGTTCTCAAGCGAGTTTTGAAATTATCGCTGGAACTATCAACCCCTTCACGGGACCAATGTACAGGGTGTTTCACCTAACTCGAACATTTAAAATATCTCGCTGGTTTGTTATGATAAAAGAACATGTCAGAGGAGAACGTCAATTGATGCAGAGAGGCAAATATTATGACAGGCAAGAAAATTTGTTCAAGGTTAAATTTCTTAAGATTTCAATGTATTGTTAAGAAAATAAATCCAAACGGTTGATTATTCGACGGAGATATTGTTTTATCAGACCACCAGATGTGTTCAAAATATTGTAGCATCGGTTGCATGAAAAGTACCCTGTATATGAAGTACCCAAAAATGTAAGAGTACAACAAACAATAATATATAGTTACGATTGAAAGAATATATCCATCAATGAAAACAAGTGGAAAGGGTCACTGTTAATATTTAAAGTGAATCGAACCCGTTATTGTTTACGGAACGTTATTTGTTTTTCGAAATAAAACGAGTTGGAACGAAAGTTGTTTAAAATGAACGAAAGCACGGCGCATCGAAAAATAAACAAATTGAAACGTTATCAAATTTCATTAAATTCCGTTTGTGCCACGCTACGATTTATGACAATGGAAATATATTTCTGTTTAATTCGATTGTAACTGAACATCCGGCAATCGAATTAATAAAGAAGTATGACTGCTCGGATGAAGGAGTAATCGGATATTTAAATATCTACGGTTCAGAGAAAATGACAGAAGAACAATCGAGAAAGGTAATATTTTCTCGGTTATTTATGGTTCCCGATTCCAATCTACTATCATATCGCGCGCATTTTTTAATTGTATAGGATTACTGTAAGTCGTTTTTAAAATAGGATACTTGAGACGTATTGTCGCGGCTGATAGTTACAATATATAGGGTTAATATAGGATTAATATATAGTTATATATAGGGTTAATATATAGTTACAATATATATATATATATATATATATATATATATATATATATATATATATATTATCTATCTTAGACAGTGACGCAAAGTCTAAAGAACTGTTAATTCTTTAATTTTATCTAAATGCGTGTACTTGAAATTTTAAAACGGCTACCTATGTTACATTACAGTGCGTGCATTTGCTTTTGAAAGGAACTTTTCAAGTTTTTTCTCATTTTTCTTTCATTCCCTTCCCGGTTTAAACTAGAAATTTTTAAATTTACAAAAATGTTTCAGTTCTCGCAAAAAGTTTACTTTAACTAGCAAATAGAAATTAGCTTTTTCATAACGAGTATATCTGTCAAACACAGCTCTCTGACAGCATAATATGCGGTTATATTGCTCACTTGTATCTGTTTAGTTTATGAAATAAATTGAATGCGACGATAAGTTGTCGCGTTTTGAATGCTCTTTCTCCACAAATAATTATTAAAATATACAAATGTGAGTATTATTATCAATTAATAAGGAACTATGGAGACTATTATTTGATTGGAATAATTAATATCATGAAAAAGCAATTGTGAAACCATTATTGTTAAAATGAAAAATATTATTACATCATATATTTAATAAAATATGAAGAAACCATAATAGATATTAATATGGAATATGCAATAACAAAATACAATCGGCGATACATCAACGAGAATAATCTAGTATAGAATTTACGATTCATTGCAATATCCACTGGCACCCATATGCATACATCGGTTACACAATTACACGCTCCAGCTAACAAAAGTCAAATTACAATTCCTTCAAATTGCTTGTTTCGTTCTTTACAAAATTCAAGAAAGAAAGAAGAAAGAAACTCAACTCTGAAGAAGCTGTTAAAGACCACTTGGAGCGATTTTACACAGAGAAAGTTGGGGAATTTTATATAAAAGGGGGATTATGAACTTGCCCAAAAGATGCGAGACTGTCATGAAAAACATCATATTGTATACAAAAAATCTCTTCTAATTTTCGCGTCGAAACTCGCACGAACTTAGTGGCCGACCTAACGTTTCTCACCGTTGCAAAACGAAAAATGGAAGTAAGCGAATTATTCCGTTCAATCGAAAGACCTCTCCAACCGCTCTCCCTCGGGAGACAATTGCTAAAAAAAGAACTGAACGGTTCGTAGAGCCGTTTAATACCGACACAGGTTTAAAGGGGGGGCTCGTTGATCGCTCGAGATGGATCATCGAGACTATTTAAAGCAACAAACTAGTCCCACTTCATGAATATTGTAATGCCGGTCGGTATCGGGGTAAAAAATATCCGGCCGCTTGATGGCTCTATCGCTGTGCCAACCGGGAAAAGACAACATTCGCGAATAACTATGAGAATCGCGGCGAGCCCGACCCGGCGCGGCCCGAGCCCCGAAGATACAACAGTCTCGTGGAAATAAATTATTCCATGAATATCTCATTCGGCTCTTTTGAATGTAAACAGAGCTCCGCCCGCGTGATGTACTACACCGAGTCGCGATCTCTCGTTGATTGGGACTTTGGCCGTTTCTATAACCTGCCCCCGCGCTTACCTTTGCCCTCTCGGTCGGCAATTTTTTTCTTTTTTTTCTTTTTCTGTTGCTCTCCAGCGTTATTCCCGAACACAAAGCGGTAGCGAAACGTTGCTAAAAAGAGGTTAGTAGCTGGCCGGATGAATACCGATCCGTTCGTTTCTCTTTAATCGCAGGCCGCGGCTGTAACGAACTGCCTCGGCTATCTACGGTCATTATATTCTCCGGCGCGCCGTATTCCTATTTATTCTTGCCGACAGAATCGCGGAAGAGCCTTGAATTATGCGGAGAGAACTTCATCCCGTCGTTTCTGTAATTGCCTAGTTAAAATTAGATCACAGGACCGAACTGCGGCCGAGTATCGACAGGAGATTAACCCCTCTGATTAGGAAACAGCCGAGGTAAGATGATTCCGTAGATTCCGCGGAGCTTATTTAACCTTCTATATGGCAAGAACTTTGTAAATTAGGCGGGCTGGATGCGGCCAGTGCACCGTTTTTGGCTATTTGTATTATTATTCAAATTTTCTTATTTGTAGTTGACCAGAGTACAGTGATTTCTCCCGAATTCGCGCCCAGATTGCGCACGAAAACGGACAACTCGCGAAGCGGAGACACGATTATTCGAGCCTCGCGGCTCGTTTTTATAATTGTTGACAATCAATGACTATAAAAACGAGCCGCAAGACTCGCATATTCTCATACGAGCCGTTTGTTTTGAAAGTGGCATAAGGCACTTTGTTTCGAA
The DNA here is from genome assembly GCF_051020955.1 of Megalopta genalis. Classification (NCBI taxonomy): domain Eukaryota; kingdom Metazoa; phylum Arthropoda; class Insecta; order Hymenoptera; family Halictidae; genus Megalopta; species Megalopta genalis. The sequence goes on from NC_135030.1 coordinate 2,385,574, forward strand.
GTCGATATATTTAAGGGTTCGAAGGGTTAAAAACAACTACGACGATAACTCCGAACAACTACATTGTTCATATTTTTCAAATCGGCAGATTAATCATTTTATTTACGATTTTAGATGCACGCAGAAGGTTCAGTCCTTATTTCGATCGTTTTGACAGAATGATTTTTAATGTTTATAACGTTTGTTCCGCCTATCGTGCAATTGTCCGATGGGCAAAAGTCTTTCAAAATGAGGAGAAATATTTCGGAAGTTCATTTACAATAGATATATGAGTCGTTTATTTTGAAAGTGGCATAAGTCACTTTGTTTTTAAGTCGATATATTTAAGGGTTTGCGTTTCAACAGGTTTAAAAATATGGATGCTAACTTTCGAGAAGATGTACTTGTATTTGTTATCTCGGGATACTGATGTTTTTCTCGGTATAAATAATTTCGTATAAACATTAAAAAATCGACACTTTTCATTACGGTAAAGTGACTTATGCCAATTTCAAAATTTCTGAATTAGGGAGAAATTACTGTATACTGTTTCTAGTGAATATAATGTACAATTCACGTGTGTAACGTAAAGTAACGTAGAATTAATGAAGAAGCCAATTCCAACATACGGAATTGTGTGCTTTTCTTGCAATAAACGTGAAGTAGAAGAACTACATTTACTAACGAAACGTCCGAAATACGCAGAATTATGCTAGGCATAACCTAAATATAACCTCAAAAAGAGAAAAGAAGAGAAATTAGTGGACGAAGAAAATGCGATGCAAATAGAATTAATAGCAGAAATGATAACGCAGGAGAGAGCAAAAGAAATAAAGGAGAACAAAATAGAAGCGAAAAAGAGGGAATTGGAAGGAAAGTGAATTACGAAGAATTAAAGAAAAGAAGGAAAACATAAAAGAATAACACAGAAAGAGTAAAAAGAGAAGTAAAATGAAACTAGTTTTATGTTATCATTATATGTAAGAAGATCATGATTGTCAAACACCATAGAGTGAAATAATATAGAAAAGCGAAATTAATTCAAATTATTAATTATTTGTAATAATTATTAATTATTACAAATTCATGATACACGTAATGTTAAATTTTTGAGGTGGCCGGAAGTGGTACTAAATATGGCCGGAACTGATGCACAAGTGTGTGTATAAATAATTTAAATTCATATAAATTCTTAATGTGGCTTCAACCGGCACATTTACCGTATGAAAGATTTACATAAGATTTACATAGGTACATCCAGATATAAATTAACACGTACAGTGGCAAAGATCAAGCACAAAAATTCTGTCAAAAACCCAAGTAATTTGACTCGTGAAACTAAAACTAGAAAATTCAAATTTATCACAGTGAACGGTGTCTTAATTCTTTTACATCTTAAACGTGCTAATAAGATTCAGTTTGTTGGAATATATTACCATAAAAATAAATTCTAGAGAAAAATTGAATGTACTCCGACGTATGAAGCAGAACTTTTATTTGAAATGTGAAAAGTAAGAAGTAACTAATTGAAATAAATAATTCATACTTAACCGATATATTTGGAATGCTGTTATTTGAGAATAAAGATAACAGAGATCCATCCGAATTAATAGCAATTTGAAATAAGAGATTAGTTCGTTATTTTATTATTTCAAATATGACGAAAGAAATAATCCTCAAAATAACACGGAATAACAAAATTTTAATTTTAGAAACGTTTTCACTTTACATCAATTTGCTTTGAGCAAAACTCTTTCCCCAGAAGTTCATGCTGAAAACATTTTTATCTCGGTACGTTTAATATTGTCGCGAAACTGCTATTCTTCAGAATAATGTTTCGGTCGTTTTATTAATAATATCTATTTATTAATAACAGCATTAATAATGTTGGTCATTTTATTTTGTAAATTTATTTTATTATATATTTTATATATTATATATTATATATTATATATTATATATTATATATTATATATTATATATTATATATTATATATTACATATATATATTTATTATGTAAATTATTTCATAAATTAAATTCAGAGCTGATAATTAAATCACCAACAATTTCCAATAAGAATTTCATTTTCGAATAATATTTTAAATAACATCACTTCCAATGTTCATCGATCTGGTGTAAAAGTAGTTAGTTCAAAATCACGATGCATAACCTTCTTGAAATAAGTTTGCCACATTGTAGCTAAACATGCAATTAAATTGAAAAAGCAGGACACAGCAGTATGTGTATAGAGATAATGTACATATAGACAGAGACATGTGTACAATATATGTATATGTGTACAATACATGTGTACAGGCAATATGTGTGTAGTATACGGGCTTAATTTGAATTGTTTCGGAGATGACTGCAGCGACGAACGTGATTTCTTTTACAAAGGACAGTATGAAAAATGCCCAGGAAATTACCTACGTCAGGATTTCCTTTAAATATTGCACGTTAATAGCCCCAAGGGTTTCACATCGATTTCGCGCGAAAACGTTTTGAACAAGCCTCGAGATCTAAAAAGACATGGGATAGGAGTCCACATGTTTCACTAAACTATAAAACTATACTATATAAAACTAAACTATAAAATCTATAAAAAGTTGTAACTTTTGTCACTTCACTATTTACAGGAGACATTAATAAAATGTTCAATTCTCCAATAATATATAATTTGACGTGTTTTCTTTTGTTTTCACGCATCATTCGGATTTTCTAAGCTATATAAACGCTTAGTTGGCAAGCGATCTGTTGATAAGATTGCACGGTGCTGACAACTTCTGTCAAAAGTTTTTCAACATCAATTTCTGATAACACTACATTACAACATTTATAATTATATTATTATTATTATTATATTATAACATTTTTAAAACTTCATTAAATAACTTGAAATTTTTAGACGATAGAAGGACTAATCTACTAAAAAATGACTAAAATAGTTTCTTTTCAAATTTTACTATTGCTTATAGAATGACAAAAGAAAATAAAAATTATTTTTTTATTATCCGTGAATGTTAGCAACTGGACAAATCGAATGCAGCGGTCAAGGAAAAGCGACCAGAATTGGTCAATCGTAAAGGTCAATCGAACGATCCAAGGTTTCAACCTCAAACCTATGTAATACTAAACACTAAAGTTTCAAAGTAGTTTATAACATTTTCAAAGTAGAAAAAGTAAAAATTATCTGTATATGCACAAATATATCGACTCAATATTTCACTGGATTTATAACTGTTTCTTTCTTTTTTGGAATAGAAAAGTTCAAAGTCGAAAAACAACATCAGTACCAATTGAAAATTTTAACGGTTTCATACAAACCCTGATAAGGTTTTAGGGTGCGTATTGCATCACCCCCTTATTGTAGTCCTGATTTTCTTTTTAATATTCGGTTGGCAACTAAGTAATTGCCGATTTCAGTTATAGACGTCTCTCACTCCCATTTTTATGATATCCGTAAATGTTATATTATAAAATTATTATTATTATTATTATGTTATTTTCTATTATCCGTGAATGTTAGCAACTGGACAAATTGAATGCAGCGGTCAAGGAAAAGCGACCAGAATTGGTCAATCGTAAAGGCGTCATTTTCCAGCAGGACAATGCTAGGCCGCACACGTCTTTGTCCACTCGGCAAAAATTGATGGATATTGGTTGGCAATCGATGTTACACCCGCCATATAGCCCTGATCTCGCGCCATCGGATCACCACTTATTTCGATCCCTGGACAACTCCCTTCGTGGTAAAACTTTTAATGACGATGACGCTGTAAAATCTCACTTAACTCAGTTTTTGGCCGAAAAGGATCAGACTTTCTGCGAGCGTGGAATTTTCAAGTTGTCAGAGAGATGGCAAAAGGTCATCGAACAAAATGGAAAATACATTACAGATTAAACTTCGTTCCAAGTAAAAAATAATCTTTTATTTCATTGAACAAATCGGCGATTACTTAGTTGCCAATCCAATAGAATACACTTTTTATAATGTATGTATATTATTATACAACGTCCATGAATCTAGAGAAGAGACAATATTACGAGACAAATTTGGAAAATGGGAAGCACCGAATAGAACATGGCATTCCAATTCGCAAAGTTTTTGCAATTTCCACGTTTCTTACAATATTGTTATTCTTAGAAATAGCATGGCAAATAGCATTAGCTTAGAAATAACATTCTTAGAAATAACATGGCAAAAGGTTATCGAACAAAATGGAAAATACATTACAGATTAAACTTCGTTCCAAGTAAAAAATAATCTTTTATTTCATTGAACAAATCGGCGATTACTTAGTTGCCAACCCAATATACGCTCTTCCTATATAAATGGTCATTCTTCGAGGGCGTATATATACGCACATCGGAGCAAAAGGGTTAAGCAGGCTGGCTTTAAGATCGAAAATATCGGGCAATCAATCTAGCACCGATGGTGTCTAGGGTTGAGGTCTCAATGGGACAAGAGCATCGGCTATCTAGCAACTTGGAGTCTTGATGTTACATGACTGGCTAAATTATGGAATTGAATGCCGAACAATGAAAAGTAGGATCAGTGGCATTAAAGCTCGAATCCATCGGGACGTACAGTTCTAGGTAGTTTAGCTACTGCGGATATAGGGTAAATTTTCTGGCGAAATATCAACTGGACGAGACCGCCGGTCAATCGCTAAATGTACTGCAGATAGCGTAGCTACATTCTGGAATATAGAATAGGGAACGAGATTATATGCATTGCTGAAAATGGATATCGGATTAATTTGGATTATGTATGAATACCCAGTTCATTGAGAGATGCGTATAGTTAAAATGAATGAGCCCCGCGTTCGTTGAATATGGATGACGCGTGTGATGGAGTGTACTGGAAATATAGAATGATTGATTAGGCCAATAATACAGAGTAGAAATTGGTCTAGGGAAAATAGAGATTGACGGAGTGTTCTGGGCCAGTGAAGGTGGCGTTAAAACTGTGAAAGTCTGGAGGAAGGAACAAGAATTTAGAAACTGGCGAAATTATACAGGGTATCCCAAAATGATCGGATAAGCGAGAAATGAGGGATTCCTGAGGTTATTTGAAGCAACTTTTTCCCTAGCTGTAATACGATCCGCGGCTTCGTTTGTGAGTTATCAACGAAAAACAGTGACCAATGAGAAGCGAGATTAGCCGGCGCGAGGCGACCGAGCCGAAGCCCGCTCATTGGCTCGCTGATAACTCAGAAACGAAGCCGCGGATTGCATCTTCGCTAAGAAAAACGTTACTTTATATGACCTTCGAAATCCCTCATTTCTCAATTATACAATAATTTTGGGACACCCTGTAGAGTACTGCGATGCGTATATATGTAGTCATACCGTTTCGTCTTACTATTTATTTAGGTTTACGCTGAGTTGCCGGCGAAGGGTTAAATATACCATATCGGCATTATGCCATGTGGAAATATGAATATTTTATCGTATTTTGGAAAATAGAAAGTTCTCTTTCATCCGTTTCGATTTGCAAGAAAAGATATTTAGTGAGAAAAATGATTTATGGTGCAGTCTACACCATCTAACAACAGATTAGGTTTCTCAAATATTGTTTCTCGCAAATGGAGTCAGATGAAAGAGAACCACCTATTCTTCAAAATACTATAATATAATAATAAAAATTCATTCAATTCACATCATCCCTAATTATATTCGATTGATTAAAATTTCTAAGTAATTAGCGAAGTAATTAGCTGAAAGCTAATAATTTGTCAATGATCATTTGACCAAACACTTCATCAAACATCTCGATTATGAGTTATGGTAGCCTCGCGAATATACAATCTTCGTACACAAAATTAATTCTTTCGTAAATTATATCCACCCTTTTTGTAAATTTACTCCAGAGATCAAAGTTGGTCAGCTTTAAATGAAATTAAAATTTTAAATTAAATTAAATGTTTTAATTCGATATGAATATATAATATATACTTATCTGTCGAATATTAACAATGTTCATTACAAATAATTAATCTTTATAAACCGGCAAAAACTATTTAGAAAATGTTATTCAAGCTTTAAGTTTAATATGAATGTTATTAGAAAGAATTACAGACAAGCAATTCGCAAATTTTATTTGCAAGAAGGTGAACAAATTCCGCGCAAGGGTAACTTTTATTTGCACAAAGATGAATATGACCTACAAAAGGAATAATTTCGAGTGCAAAACGTATCAAAAAACAAGAAGTGCACAGTGAGATATTTTATGACTAAAATAATAGAAGATATTCGTAGAAAGTAGATGGTAAGATATGATTGGAAAAACTTTGAGAAATTATCATCGACGTAAGCATCAAGAGACTTCATTGATAAGAACTATCGCTTAAGGCTTAAGGGTACAAAAGAGAATCGTACGGCCATATTTGAGCGAATGGATGGACGCGCGAGAAATAAAGACTAGATAAAAATGGCGACCTCCGGCTTGGTTAATGCGCGCAGGTTAATGCAGCAGTTCGAGAAAGAATGGGGAAAAATTCCAACGTACCTTTTGTTCTCGGAGCTGCGCCTCGAGAACGTCGGCGGTGTGCCCCACAGCCTGCATTTTCTCCAGTCGAGTTTCCATTCGCACAAGCCAGACTTCCACCTCGTTCCTCTTGGCCTCGTACCGCTGACTGTCCCCCAGCATTGCGTCCAACTGTGTTTTCCTTTGCATCACTTTCGAGTTCGTCTCGTCCCAATGTTCTCTCAGCTTCGTAACTGCAACAATGATCATGAGCAAAACATGAACTTCGGGCTCGTCTGCTTCTTCGCTTAAAATCACCAACGGTAATATTTATTTATTTATACAGGGTGGGGCATTTTAAACGGGTCACCTGAATAACTCGCTTGTTTTTGAAGATGGGAGAAAACGCATTGGACCAAACTTACTTGGTATCGGGGGTGCTCATATATATATAATCTGGTATTACCAATTTTTCTGTAGGTGGAGGCGTCAAGGAGATACGAAGGTCGATTCTGTTTTTTTAAATGGAACAGTAAGTTTTTTTACTTACATTCTGATAGAGTGTTTCGAGGCGAATACAATGAACTATTATGAAGGTCATTCAAGGTCACCTATAGTGACACAGAAAAGCAAAGCTAAAGTACAGTAAAATGGCAAATAATCGCACAAATTTGTTTATAAATCTAATCGAAAAATAATGTCATCTATTTACTTGTGTGCAATTTTTATCGTCATAATGTAAAAGCTGAGATCAAGGCCAATGCAACGACCACAACACTATGACCATATGACATTTAGGACGAAAAGTCCAGAAATATTTACGACATTTCTAAAATATTCTAATGTATATATAATCCGGATTTTTCGTTTTTTATCTCGTTTTCTAAGTGAAGCGTTAATTAATTTTGAAAACCATCGAGAAGTCCCTTTGTGAAGTTCAGCTTGACAATACATTTGCATTGACAGTATTTCTACCCTTAGAACCTAGTTTCCACGCAAAAATATTTATAACGTTTCTGAGATAACGTAATTTTTCTTCGAGACACAGCATACTTGTTGATTTAGGAAGTCTTTTACTTGGAAACTGCATTTCAAGGAAAACAGGATGGAGAATTGAATGCAAAACAGTAAAGAGATGATGAAAAGACTCAAGTATTATCATTGCATTATTTCAAACTCTTTGAAGTTAATACGTATTTAACTCCAATGTTTTGCAATCGGCAAAGAATACTTCTATTTTCAATAAAAATCCACAATCTACTTGTAACAAAACTCTTCTCTTATAATCAACAAACCGATAATCCCTCTTATCGTAGAAGGCAGATAATAATAATAATAAATGATAAAAGAACATCGTAGATATTGAACATTGAATTACAGTCATGCTATTACTTCTTATAATTTCATAGCTTACGCATGATTTCACTGTATTACTCTTTCAAATATTAAAACTTTGTTAAACCACTCGACGAGCACATACTGAAAAATCCACAGCGATCAAACGTAATTAAAAACGAACGAATTCTTTGCATTCATAAAACGCAAATTCCTCTTCAAACGGTTAAAAATGAACTTCCACTACAAAGTCAATCGAAAAAATGCACGCTATGAAAAACCAGTCATTAGTTTGCCACATTTTTTGTTCCAACGTTCGCCGCGAACGCCAGGAACGCCGACTAGACAGGACTCCGGGGTAAAACGGTTCAATTATTAGGTCTACTTATTATTAGGTCTATTATTAGGTCTATTAGAGTGGCAATCCCTGCTACATTCGGAATAATTAGGGAGAGAATACTGTATTAGCAACGTGAAATAATATTTATCTCATAATTAGGAAATATTAGGTCTACCGGAAAGTTCTGTCCGATAGTGTCACTTCAAGTTTCAATCCATACGCACATGTTGATTCGAGACATATATGACTATCTCTCTTTATCATTGCATTCACACACATGTACTCTCCTAAATAAACTGAAACAAAGATGTCTCGTGTCATTATTAAGCGAGACGCGATCGTGAAAACATGGCTACCGATGATAATGCCAGACCACATGCTGCTTTGGCGACTCGTCAGAAAATCGCAGAGCTAGGCCGGGAAATTCTGTCACATCCACCATACTCCCCGGACCTAGCACCCTTCGATTATCCCTTGTTTCTCTCTTTGCAAAACTTTTTACAGGAAAAAAAAATTCAAAACTGAAGCTGATGTCAACCAAGCACCAGTCGAGTTCTTCGCCTCTAAAAATAAATAATTTTTTAAAAATGGCATTTACAAGTTGCCATCGCGCTGGCAAGAAGTGATAAGTAACGATGGAAAGTATATTCTACAATAAATATTATTAAATGTATGAAAATTGTGTTATATTTCAATTCAAAATCGGACAGAACTTTCCGGTAGACCTACTAGCATGCCATAAAATGTTCTATGGGAGAACTATGGTGGAGGTGGAGATCTATCGATAGCACTATTGTTACCGAAAACTGTCGAATGTTCTTTTTACTATCGATAGCACTAATCAGAATAGCCAACTTCTTAAAACTAGTAAATACATTTACAATCTTTGTATCCTATTTTGATGATATGTTTATTCAAATACTTCCTACTATATAGGAGTGAACTGAAAAATGCCTTAAATCCTCTACCGGAGGAGTTATGCAAAGAATACTTTTGCATACCGGCTTCTTTGGTAAAATATTTAGCAAAGTTGCATTAGTAATACCCGACCGGCGGTTCAGACTGAAGCCAAAACATGTCGGCACCCTCATTTTTTCAAATGAAAACAAGTTGCCATCACGCTGGCAAGAAGTGATAAATAACGATGGAAAGTACATTCTACAATAAATATTATTAAATGTATGAAAATTGTGTTGTATTTCAATTCAAAAACGGACAGAACTTTCCGGTAGACCTACTAGCATGCCATGAAATGTTCTATGGGAGAACTATGGTGGAGGTGGAGAACTATCGATAGCACTATTGTTACCGAAAACTGTCGAATGTTCTTTTTACTATCGATAGCACTAATCAGAATAGCCAACTTCTTAAAACTAGTAAATACATTTACAATCTTTGTATCCTATTTTGATGATATGTTTATTCAAATACTTCCTACTATATAGAAGTGAACTGAAAAATGCCTTAAATCCTCTACCGGAGGAGTTATGTCAAAAATACTTTTGCACACCGGCTTCTTTGGTAAAATATTTATCAAAGTTGCATTAGTAATACCCGACCGGCGGTTCAGACTGAAGCCAAAACATATCGGCACCCTAATTTTTTCAAATGAAAACAAGTTGCCATGGCGCTGGCAAGAAGTGATAAGTAACGATGGAAAGTACATTCGACAATAAATATTATGAAATGTATGAAAATTGTGTTGTATTTCAATTGAAAAACGGACAGAACTTTCCGGTAGACCTAATATATCCGCAGCGTTGAAATAACAGCGAGGATCTGTATACGGGATCGAGTAGCCGTTCAGGGATGAAACGTTCATTCGGCGATTTCGACGACGCTTGAAATAAAGGCTGCATGAATAAAGTAACCGATGAAACTATCGAAGAATAATTCCAATTAACCGGTCGTTTGACTTGCTCGTGCCGCGCGGGGTTGCATTATTCATGGTGCCGCGGTGGAACAGAAATATTAAATAAACCCACGTGGAATTATATGTATAATCGGTGCGGTTTGTCCGATGAAACAGGCGAACGGTCCGATTCATCGATATCGTCCGGGTGGAAATTCGCTCAGTAAATATTCAAACACGCGAGCGGGGCGAATGCACACGACGCGACGCGCCGCGCGGCTCGTTAATCGTAAAATCGTACGCAGAGCGAGCGAGGCTCGCTCGCACGGCACGTGTCCGTTGTTTCAAGAAGCACTTCTCGGTCGGCCCACAGGCTAAAATCCATGTTGAAATTCGCGCCGTGGCGCGAGGAAGCACCTGGAAGCTGTCCAAGCTGAAGTAGCTTAGCGGCCAGAAGGGGCCGCAGAGGCTGGAAGGGGGCAAACGGACGGGGACGCAGCTGGGAAAGCAAGCGTAAAGCACTGGCAATGTTTCAACGATGGTAACAACAGAATTTGCACGCGTGGACAGCACACTTGAGTGTACCTTTCAGGATGCACTGCATGGACACGAAGTTCCGTGCCGTCCCGTCGAACAGGATCGAAACTACAACGGAAACAACGTGATTCAGAACACCGCTTTTGTTTTTTTTCTTCTTCCGAGCGAGCATGGAAAACACGCGGGCCTATTGTATTTCCTCGATGGTTTTAAGTAAAAACGGGATCAAGTGTACTACGAGTAGGCACAGATCTATAGCTGGGTAGCCTCGAATGTTTTACGAGTACCTCGAAAAAGGAGAATGTTAATTTCAAGCAGAGATAGATACTTCTTGTTCGAAATAATGATAGCAAATAAAAACGACAAATACTTGCCTCAAATATAAGACAGCAAATCAATTTGTTTGAAATAAGCATACGTAGAAATAAATTTGGAAATATTATTTGAGTAATAATTTATTTGCAAATAATTTCGTCGCTTCAAATAGTAATGCAAAACAACAAGTAATACATACGTTAACGTATACTGTTTTTACATGATAAGCATATTCATTATAGATGATTCGTGGCTCTTAATAACACGATATACAAACATATCGTTTGACAGTTGGCTTACGGTGTTATTAATAATTGTAACAAACGAAGAGAGTCGTTCAACTGAACCTGATGACGGAAAAGAGATGTTATAACGTATAAATACTTTCTGCACAGATAAGTGGTTTTTTCGTAATGTCATCTATTTACTTGTGTGCAATTTTATCGTCATAATGTGAAAGCTAAGATCAAGTCCGATGCAACGACCACGACACTATGACCATATGACATTTAGTACGAAAAGTTCAGAAATATTGACGACATTTCTAATCCTTCGCTGAAATGTATGAATCTCTGAATTTTTCTTCAAATTATTTTCTAAAACAGATAATTGAAAATTACCAATAATGTTTGAGGATACAGATAAGCGTACAATGTGACTGAATGTTTGTTTATCTTTTGTGACCCGTGTCACGTAATACGCACACGTGATACACAAGTATTCGAAAAGTACTCTGAGACAATTTATTTTCTCTTGCAGTTGACTTTCGGTGGCCTTGAATGACCTTCGTAATAGTTCATTGTATTCGCCTCGAAACACTCTATCAGAATGTAAGTAAAAAAACTTACTGTTCCATTTAAAAAAACAGAATCGACCATCGTATCTCCTCGACGCCTCCACCTACAGAAAAATTGGTAATGCCAGATTACGAGCCCCCCGATACCAAGTAAGTTTGGTCCAATGCATTTTCTCCTATCTTCAAAAACAAGCGAGTTATTCAGGTGACCTGTTTAAAATGCCCCACCCTGTATATAATTTAAAGCAAACGTCAATATCTAAAATTTTGTATTATTACCATCGTCAATTCAAACAGTGATCCCTGTCGCAATTAACATATCAAACATGGTTATACACTGTAACTTGTCTATTGCAGACAATATTTCAACGTTATACTACTGTGATCAAAAAGTAAGGTGAATTTGTTTATAAAATGTAAATTCTTTGTTTATTCTTCCAAATCAATTTCATCCCCTTCAAAGTAATCCCCGTCCGATAAAACGCACTGTTTCCGACGCTTTTTCCAGTCCTCGAAACAGTCGGAATAGTCTTTTTCCGGTATAGCCTTCAAGACCTTCTTCGATTCGGTTTTTATCTCCTCAATCGTGTCAAAACGGCGTCCCCGCATTGGCTTTTTGAGTTTGCTGAATAACCAGAAGTCGCACGGAGCCAAATCAGGCGAATACGGTGGTTGCGGAACGATATGAGTCGAGTTTTTGGCAAAAAAGTCGCGAAGAACCAATGCAGTATGACATGGCACCAATCGAGACTTGACGCGTTTGAGACACAAATCATCCTTCAAAATGGTTTGGACTGAGCCAAATGATATTCCAACACTATCAGCGAGGTCTCTCATTGTCAATCGACGATTTTCAAGCACCAAATCTTCGATTTTTTTGGACGTGGCCCTCGTCGGTAGACGTTGATGGTCGTCCAGAGCGCGGTTCGTCTTCAACGCGTTCTCGGCCCGCTTTGAACTCGTTGTACCACTTATAAACGTTTTTTTGTGCCATAGTTTGATCACCAAAGGCCTTCCGCAACATTTTCAACGTGTCCGCACAAGAATATTCGTTCCGCAAACAAAATTTGATGCAAGTTCTTTGCTCAACAAAATCACCCATTGTAAAAATCGAAAAATTCACTTTTGGTCGTTTACTAAAACACGTGTAACTCGGAGATAATTAAACCTTTTAACAAACAGACGCTTGGCAATTGTTATAGACAGTCCTACCAACCTAGGAAAAAAACAATTGCCTGCCTTCCTAATGTCCGGGAGTTTTAAATGACAATTTCACCTTACTTTTTGATCACAGTAGTATGTATCGCATAAAAGAAAATTCATCGTGGCGCCGCGGACAATTTCTGTAAAACCGGCGTGGCATTCAACGTCGTCAAGAGTAAAATAGAAGCCAAGATACAAAGTAGGAAAACAGCGTTTGACGCGCGCGAGTCGTTAAAGCAAGATCGATACCGCAACATGAACAGCGTGATTGGAAGCACAATGTTCTACTTATCGAACTTACGAAACACAGTGAGTTAATTTGCGGATCAAGTAGACACCCCAAAGCTTGTGAGATGCGACACTGATAATACTGGAGCTCTGGGGCCTATTACAGACGAGCTGAGACCTAATATCGACGTCTAGATAACCAGGGAACCAGAGGGACAATGCCGGAGAGGTCGAATCCCACGGGGACAATTACACACACATCAATGCCAATCCCAAGGATTCACAACTGCCGGAACCCGACGCTATGTATCCGCTGTCTTGTTAGTTTTCTACTCCCAAAGGTTCGACATCGGTTAACAAAATCGCCGTAACTCATTGGCCCATATCGCTGCCTAAATCGAGGGTTGTTAGAATCGAGCAGTGGCTCGAAACGATTTCAAAGCTAAACAAACCAATACTCGTAGACTAAGTTAACCGATCGGTACTGTAAAAAAGAAAATAAATAATATAATAGAAGAAATATCTGCTCTTTATATTATTTTGACCATTTTATATTGTGTTTGTATATTGTATGAATGCCATTCCGATTGGATTACTTTTGTATTCATTTTATATTCATACTATAGTAAATAGTATCAAAATCATAGTAGATAAAATTTTGTTTAAACGCAACAAATTAAACAATGCGACTCTCACTCTTGCCATAGAGGACTACACGTTGAATGAGTTAAATACAATTTTAGCTGAATTTATGTACCCCCTTTTTTAGCTAACATACAATTCTTTCTGCAGCAGTTTTGAAGATTCAAGAAGTAATGATACTTACAAAAGAAGTGAATTTATTTCACAATCCTACTGAAGTGTGGTGGATACAACTATAGCTCCACATTTTTTCTATCGATTTCAGCTATTGAAGTGAGAATACAGAAGAATCATCTACGTGAGCTGAAAGGGTGCGACGAGCAATGAATTGCATGCAAACTTGACATAAATTTTCTGTCGCTACAAGAAAAATATATATTGTAAAGTTATTCTCTTCACTGTTGCATAACTATACTACCATATCAATTTCAATGAAACAGAAAAGATTCGAATAGTTCGTAGGATCATCTTTTTTTATTATTTGATCAAAAATTTGATCTAGCAAGCCATCAATGGATTGCCGGAAAATTTGCTCGCGGATTTCGTTACTTGATCTGATTACGGCATCTTTGAATTCTGAAACGATTAGAGGTTTACGTAAGTAGATGTGAGTCGAGAAGAAAATCACGATTAAGAGAGACGAACTAAATAATATTAGGTTGTCAAGTATGAAATGGAGCAAACATCGTGTTATTTATTTCAATCGCACACAACCTCATTTAGACGCCGTATTTTGGCATAATTTGTTTTTCGTGTGAAAGGTACATCTTTTCCTCTTTCTAACTCATATTTCGGTTTGAACAAATTTGAAATAGTTTTTTTGTATAGGCGATTAAGTGATATCATGGAAATCAGCGAAAGTCGTGTGTTGACGAAGTACGAGTTCCACCGTGGAGCCACAACGCGGCAGGCAGTCGCCAATATCAATAGTGTGTTCGGCATTCAAGTGGCTACAAACGCGACTGTAGCTCGTTGGTTTAAAAAATTTCGTTCGGGAGATTTCGACCTGTCTAATGAATCACGTGGTCGACCCAAGACTCAGCTGGATAATGTCGTCCTGAAAGCCACTGCGGAAGCGAATCCTAGCCAAAGTGCACGTGAATTATCATTAATGTACAATGTATCGAAGCAAACAATCTTAACTCATTTGGCAGAAATCGGTAAAGTGAAAAAGCTGGACAAGTGGATACCGCATGAATTGACCGATGACTTCAATCCTCCTGCACGACAACGCTCGGCCACGTGCCGCACGAATGACCGTGTCAAAGCTACAGGAGTTGAAGTTGGAAACTCTCCGTCACCCACCGTACTCGCCAGACCCTGCCCCCACTGACTATCGTTTCTTTCAAAATTTAAACAACTTTTTATCTGGAAAAAAATTCAATTCCGCACAGGCTGTCAAAATGGCGTTTCAAGAGTTCATCGACTCCCGTGGTCCAGGCTTCTACAGCAAAGGGACAAATGAGTTACCTCTAAAATGGCAAAAGCGTATCGATGATATGGGTGCACACTTTGATTAAAAATAAAAAGTTTTTATTGGAAAAAAATCGAATTCAATTTATGTGCATTTTCTGCTCCATTTCATACTTGACAACCTAGTATTATGGAAGAAACTTTGAATCAGAAAAGTGAAATCAGAGTAGAAACAAGCAAAGTGTTGAAAAGAGAAGAAAAAAATAGAGGAGCTGGAAATATAATGGTTTATTTTGGAAGGTCGAATATGACAAAGATAATAAAGCGCTGAATAAGATAGAGGGACAGTGACGAGAAAATTAATGGAAGAAGCGAGAAAGATTAACCGTACACTTTGCTTCGTGAAACCTTGATTGAGTGCCGATAAGAACCTATCGAATCACGCGAATATCTTAACCGTCCAAACTATTCGCTTTCACTGGCGTGATAACTAGCTCCGTTAGGAATTTAGGGATCTGCCGGCGGTGAACGACAGCAATATAATCGGACATTTATTGGGTATGACGCGATCGAAACCAAGGCTAGATTACACAGCTATTTTCGGTAATGACGGTAATGATTCGTTTGCCTATGCCGCGGCAGTGGAGAAATGTCCGCGCGAACTCCCCGGGCAATGCAAAGTTTAACGTGTCTCCACCCCGGTAGCATTATACTAACATCTACAAACTATATTCCTGGAATAGGACGAGGGAATTGTGTGCGCCCGGGAATTGGGATATGTAGGCGAGGACAATCAATTTTGGAGAAGTTTTGGTAATACGTTGATGCATGAAGCCGGGGCGGCAAATGTAAAACACGGCGGCACGAAATGATACGAAGCGCGAATAATACAGTCCGCGGGATTATACTTGCGGAGAATCGTGGGACAGCTCTTTCACATTGGAAATTGTCAATTTATTAGCATACTGATTACTGCTGATCCTGATGAAAATAACATACCTGCACAACAAAGGATGTTTTATGAGTATTGGTATCGTTCCAATCGACGTTTTCATTAGCGGTACTCGCCAGGGAAACAATAAAAACTATTTACAAGCAAATACAAGTGCCAATTGCGTTCCCCGTTCAGTTAAAATAATGGAACGATTCCTATTCGATCAAGAAATTCCAGTTCCACGCGAACAAAATTGATATGTACGTAACTCAATTGTTATTCACAGAAATTGATATTACTGAATTATGAATGATACATGTATTGTCGGTACAGTTTTCTTGTTTTATTTAATAATTAGAGTTCAATTAATTAGAAATTGTTACGTAAATAAGGATTATTTCTATTAAAATGACGTGTTTTGTTTAGTCTTACAGCCATAAACTGGACATCGTTCAGCGCAGTAAGACACGAACATTGCGAAAAATACTATGCAACTCAGAAATTTATTTTTCCTTCATTGGCAGTATTATTGTTTACACTCGGAAAAAGCATGTCGCTCAGTTCTATGAAATACGTGACAAACGCAATGGTAAAAGTTTCATTCACGAAAAACCGAAAACAACGAATTGTGATCTATGAATTTCAAAGCCTGAACTCGCACGAGTCCTTTAACGTTTCCTAAACTTCTCCAACCTCGTTCCTTTCCTTTTTTTCAATCGCTATCATTTTCTACATTCCGGAGAGCTACCACACTTGTACGAGATTTTGGAACAGTGTTCCAACTAGGTCACTGCATCCAGGTTAATACAATTTTTAGCGACTAAAATTCAATTTAAAATTAAGGAATTTCAATTTACAGTTTCGAATAAGTCATAGTAAATTTTAGTTTCGAGAAGCTTATATTATCCTAATTGATAGTTCAAGAACTGTTCCAAAATCGCGTATTAGAGTGGCAATCCCTGCTACATTCGGGATAATTAGGGGGATAATACCGTATCAGCAATGTGAAATAATATTTATCTCATAATTAGGACCGGAAAGTTCTGTCCGATAGTGTCACTTCAAGTTTCAATCCATATGCACATGTTGATTTCAGACATATATGACTATCTCTCTTTATCGTTGCATTCACACACACGTACTCTCCTAAATAAACTGAAACAAAGATGTCTCGTGTCATTATTAAGCGAGACGCGATCGTGAAAACATGGCTACCGATGATAATGCCAGACCACAAGCTGCTTTGGCGACTCGTCAGAAAATCGCAGAGCTAGGCTGGGAAATTCTGTCGCATCCAGCATACTCCCCGGACCTAGCACCCTCCGATTATCACTTGTTTCTCTCTTTGCAAAACTTTTTACAGGAAAAAAAATTCAAAACTGAAGCTGATGTCAACCGAGCACTAGCTGAGTTCTTCGCCTCTAAAAATAAATCATTTTTTAAAAATGACATTTACAAGTCGCCATCGCGCTGGCAAGAAGTCATAAGTAACGATGGAAAGTATATTCGACAATAAATATTATGAAATGTATGAAAATTGTGTTGTATTTCAATTGAAAAACGGACAGAACTTTCCGGTGGACCTACTAGCATGCCATAAAATGTTCTATGGGAGAACTATGGTGGAGGTGGAGAACTATCGATAGCACTATTGTTACCGAAAACTGTCGAATGTTTTTTTTTACTATCGATAGCTCTAATCAGAGTAGCCAACTTCTTAAAACTAGTAAATACATTTCGAATCTTTCTATCCTATTTTGATGATATGTTTATTCAAATACTTCCTACTATATAGAAGTGAACTGAAAAATGCCTTAAATCCTCTACCGGAGGAGTTATGCCAAAAATACTTTTGCACACCGGCTTCTTTGGTAAAATATTTAGCAAAGTTGCATTAATAATACCCGACCGGCGGTTCAGACTGAAGCCAAAACATGTCGGCACCCTCATTTTTTCAAACGAAAACAAGTTGCCATCGCGCTGGCAAGAAGTGATAAGCAACGATGGAAAGTATATTCTACGATAAATATTATTAAATGTATGAAAATTGTGTTGTATTTCAATTGGAAAACGGACAGAACTTTCCGGTGGACCTACTAGCATGCCATAAAATGTTCTATGGGAGAACTATGGTGGAGGTGGAGAACTATCGATAGCACTATTGTTACCGAAAACTGTCGAATGTTTTTTTTACTATCGATAGCACTAATCAGAGTGGCCAACTTCTTAAAACTAGTAAATACATTTCGAATCTTTGTATCCTATTTTGATGATATGTTTATTGAAATACTTCCTACTATATAGAAGTGAACTGAAAAATGCCTTAAATCCTCTACCGGAGGAGTTATGCAAAGAATACTTTTGCACACCGGCTTCTTTGGTAAAATATTTAGCAAAGTTGCATTAATAATACCCGACCGGCGGTTAAGACTGAAGCCAAAACATGTCGGCACCCTCATTTTTTCAAATGAAAACAAGTTGCCATCGCGCTGGCAAGAAGTGATAAGTAACGATGGAAAGTATATTCTACGATAAATATTATTAAATGTATGAAAATTGTGTTGTATTTCAATTCAAAAACGGACAGAACTTTCCGGTAGACCTAATATAAGTGAAAAATAGTCGAATACTTTTCGCAGTAATAACACCGTTGAGCGTTGGTAGAGATCCTGGGCGTGTTTATCGTTAGCAACGGAGATGCATCAGCCACAGCTAATTTTCTCGAAGACACGGAGGCAAAAATTACGGTCAGAGTGCGTTCACACGTAACCGGAAGCATATGGTATGCCCACGGGCTGATATAATCCGACAAGCCACGCATGGCAGACTAATGTCGCGCAGTTAAGAGGGCCGCGAAGTACACGGGGTGGTAGTTGGAGGTACAGGGGTTGCAGGGATCGCGTACGTGCATTCGTATCCCGGGACCGGAAGCGAAGTGGCTTGATCTATCACCCCGTTTCGAAAGGGAGCGGTCCGCTCGCGAGGCGCGCGAAAGACAAGGACGACGACGTTGTCTTCCACCGAGTTCACCTCAATGACTTATTACGAGAGCTATTCGCTCCCATCGACCCCTGAACACCGCCCCGCACCCTCGTGAACCTCGGCTGCAGGCGTGACAAGTGTTCGACGACGCATTAAAGATGGCACGTACGTACACCCTCCTCCAACCCCTTGTGACAAGCTGGTCACGCGATACAGCTCCACTGCGCTGCTTTAATTTTCCAGTTGATGGATTATTATTAGTCGCGCCAACTAATTTTCTAACACCGAATTGCCATCCTTGAATTAGCATATTCAAAATATCAAATAAATTATTCCGTATTAGGGAAGACCAGGGTGAATTGGTACAGAAGATAGGTTGATGGTCCGCATCTTTTTTTCTGGAAATATTTTTATTCGATGACTTCGCGTCGGGCAGATTGATGGACTTTTTTCCCTGAGACACGCTGATACAGCTTTAGAAAGGGCTGACGAAACGAAATATATTAAAGGAGAAAGAGCATCGAAGAAGCTGCAGGAGTTTTTAATATCGCAAGAGATTAAGTAAATAAATATTATATTATCATACTAAATAATAAATATTGGATTGTTTAATTAATTTGTTATTTATGCTTTTGTTGTTGTTGCTGTTATCCAGAATCAGAAAACGAGGACTTTATTTGTCGCGAACCATTTTAGAAAGCGACCAATTTTTGTATTGTTCACTATATCAATTAACTTCAAATAAAATTGTTTCAGTTACGCACACGTATAACTAAATCACAATCACGTTGTGATAGACATAATTGAATAACATATATTGAATGATAAAAACAGTTATTAAAAATCTAATCAACCTGTTTGAAACGAGTATGAATCTGCCCTAAGGCAATATCAACTTGCCCCGCAGTGAGGTATATTGATACATTTTGCATTCGCTTAGGAAAAACATTTTATAATTTACGTTATATATATTTTCTCAAATCGTCCTGTTCACAATATGTGACACGGAAGAATCAAACTATAGTTCACTATTTTTCGTATCGAGTAATTAGCTCGAATAAAGATCGTATAAACGAAAAAGTGAGAAATGTATCAACTTATCCCAGTCTCTCCTAGTAATTATTAATTCGCCACTCTCATGGCCGGTATTGAAAGCAAATTACGTGTTTAACTCGAGAATTATTCATTAATCGCGTTCGTAAATCGTTTCGTAAATGTCTGCTTTTATTCGAACGCGATTTTATGATCCTAATATTTATTCCTCGCATTTTCCCTTAACCCTAGAAAGATAACCATATGACAACGTACGTAAAAGATAACCATACGCTTCAGAGGCGCATGCTTTTCTAAGGCGTCAATTTTATACTAACAATGGATATTTATTTAAGTTAATCTAGTCATTTTAAAGGTTTGGCATGATCGTAAAAATAAAATGCATTTATATTATATTTTTTTATATTTTAAGTAATTTTAAACTTAAATCACTAGACCTCTATGAAAAATTAACAAAAATCAACAGTCTTCGCAGGCGCCTCTGCGACGTAGGTTATCTTTCTCGGGTTAATATCGATTCAACGGGTCTTTTTCGTGGCACTTCTCCACTACCTGGTCGGTTGAACCATGATTGCAGAGACATCATGGCAACATTCCTGCTTCGAAAGAATGGTCTGCTAGACACCCTTACCAACGAGACCACTAGCCAGCTAGAACTCGCTCTCTCTTTTTCTCTTTTTTTCCATATCATATCCAAAGCCGTCGAAATACAATTGCAAGCAACCAGACGGGAGGTGCTTTTTGCAATTCCCTTGATTCATGGTCGCGTGTGTTCCACGATGTACCGGATTAAATGGATCGACAGAAATGTACTATATGGCAGACACCTGCCAAGGTGGTACACGGTTTACCATTTAAATGGTCTCCAAAAATATTGGGTGATATGTCCAATGAACGAACACACCCAGTGAATGAACATTTTCCTTATTATCATTAAAATCATCAATTATCAATCAAATAATCATATAATAGTTATTTGATAATTATTATTTATATTTATATAATATAAATAATAATAATCAAATAATCATTATCGTAATTAAATAGAGTTTGGTATTTGTTAAACACTTCGACTTCCTGGGCAACAGTCGCAAAAATGTCATCGAACTAAAGTAATTTATTTGGTCATATTAAAATTGAAAAGTGAAGTTGTCTGGCATCAATTACTTTTCAAACATTCGTACTATTTGCGGATTCTAATGAAATGTCAAAAATAGATGAAATAGGTATAATAGATTGAATGAAGTATTGATAAGAAGGACCAGACGAATATGTTGGTAAAAGTTTAATTAACGAGAAACCAAAAATAAGGGATGATGATTTGTTCATTGAAAAGTCGAACCTCGTTCCCTCTGTCTTCTACAATCCCTGTCATTCACTATGCTGAGAACACTATCAAAAATGTAGTACCTCTACCGTGACTATCATTAGACAGATCCGAAATTCCGCCAGTTATCGACAGAATACTGTATTGTCATTAGCGTTCACTAACTTTATCGTAAAAGAATCCTGCGATAAAAACAGTTATCACTTCTTTGAATTCTTAACGAGCTCACTAATACTTCATCATCTTTTCCTTAGTTTATAACATATAGCACGCAAGACGTTGCGGAAGGACATGCTTTCGAGGAAGTCAGTTTCCTTAATCCTATTCTCTTGTTTCGTCGTCGCCGTTCGAATATCTTCATGCCCTCCACAGCTAATTGCATTTCATAAACGTGAATCTTCGAACGGTCTGGCGTCCGGACCTAACGGTTGTCGACCAAGTACGTCCGAGAACCAAATATGGCGAACATTTTGCCACAGTGTCAACTCCTCTACGCTACAACTTCATGCTCTACCATGGAACATCCTAGTTTGCGTGGAGTGCTACTTAGGGCAGTGTTGTCAAAAAGACAGCTAATTGGATAAGTTCCGTAGCCGATCGTACCTACGCGCCGGTTTTCAGAGTTTCCCTGATGGGGAAGCTCCGCGAAAGTATCAAAGCATCGGTCTTGATCAATTGTACAATCAGCAAACTGCAAAATATCTCTGTCAAACGACTCCAAAGAACAGTAATTTCTCCCGGAAATGCCGAATTTCGGGTTGCTGTGAATTTCCCTATGCTAGTCCTACGCCTATGTAATTTATTGCTACGTCATGCTAAGGGTCGACGGAGTCGGTCAAGCGTGTGATGCGGCACACGACGCAAATTCTCGGACGACAACACAAAATGAGTGCGAGTCAAGTAAGAAAAACCACGGAGCTACAATGTATAATGCATGACGATTGCCTTCGAATCGTATCGTGTGGCCTCTGAATTGCCTCTGAATCATGGCATATGGCCTCCGAATTGCCTTCGAATCGTGTCGTGTGACCTCCGAATTGCCTCTGAATTGTCTCCGAACTGCATTCGAATCGTGTCATGTAGCCTCCGAATTGCCTCCGAATCGTGTCATGTGGCCTCTGAATTGTCTTCAAATCGTGGCATGTAGCCTCCGAATTGCCTTCCGATCGTGGCAAAAAATTAGAAATAAGAAACTTAAATCATCATCATCATCATTATTCTAGCATCACTATGTATTCATATTAATTTTGACCGCTGCCTTTATTTGACTATTGTCCTGAGTTTCTATAAAAACAAGCGGCGAGGTTCAAAGAATCGCGACTTAGCGTACTCAGATCTGCCGGTCAAAAAGACAGCTAATTAGATATGTTCTATAGCCGATCATACCTACACACTATTTTTCAGAGTTTCCCTGATGGGGAAGCTCCGCGAAAGTATCAAAGCATCGGTCTTGAACATTTGTGCAATCAGTAAACTGCAAAATATCTCTGTCAAACGACTCCAAAGAACAGTAATTTCTCCCGAAAATGCCAAATTTCGGGTTGCCGTGAATTTACAGCTGACTAGTCTCGTCCGCCCGTGTCTTTATGCGGAGGCGCACCTACGAGAGGATTCCTGGACCTGAACCAGTCACGAATTTCCATAATGGTCTGATTATCGTTAGTAACAGCGACCGGTGATGTGCGACACTTAATAACGTCTCGGAGCCCGCTCACGCCACACGGGTGTCTTGAACCCTTTCCTAGCTAGCCGAGACGTTAGGGCAACCCACGAAGGTTGATGTAGGTTGTGGGTTTTGTACTGGTCCCTCGTCGACGCCTACGGGACGGTTGGCCCGTGTGCGAACAGCTCTCGTTGTCACTCCGCCGGGATGTTTGACTAGCAAAAACTCGACAAGGAGACCCCAAAGTCTGGGTAAAACGTGGGTCTAAGCTGCAGCACTGCAAATCTTCGATGCGGACACGCACCGCAAGATGCGCTAATAATTAAATCACGTTCCAAACGACCTTACAATTGGATATACCTAACGATAATAGCGCTCGTGAATTGTGGAGCGATATGCAGTAAATTCTCCCTAATTGTCTATGAGCTTGGAAACAAAAATGGACAATTCGGGAGGAGCAGATACGATTATTCGAGCCTCGCGGTTCGTTTATATAGTTGCCGATTGTCAACAGTTATAGAAATGAGTTGCACGCCTCGAATAATCGTATCCCATCTTCCCAAATTGTTCATTTTTGTTTACAAGCTGAGGAACAGTTGGAGAGAATTTACTGTAAGTGGCTCAAAGGAAACGGTCCGATGTTCCGTAAACAGAACATTGCGATTTTTGCGCTGTCAGAGTAGAATATGAACACACCTACTACACTATTTTCTCTTAAATATATATAATAGTATATAGTATAATAATAATAATATATAATTATATGTAATATAAGCTATATATAATAATAATATTATATAATAGTATATAGTATAATATATAGTTTTATTGCACATTTCTTATGCTGAAAATATCAAGAAAATGTTGCTTAACACTTTGCTATGTCATCCACATATATATATATATATATATCTTCAGTATAAAAAATGTGCAATAAAATTGTAGTAAACAAAAATTAAAACAAAAAATAATACACGTCTATAATTTTATTATTTAAAAATACTAGAGTAAGTAATGCGTTCCAATAACATTTACAATCTAAAAGTACAATTTAAATAACGTCTCCCGAAAATAAGACTTAAAAACACAGTTTAAATAATATGTCACAATTATACGATTTAAAAGTACAGTTTAAACAGCGTACTGCAGTAATACAATTCAAACGATTTGTCTGAATAATAAAATTAAGAAATACTGTTCAAATACCGTGTCACAATAACACAATCTAAAAATGCCGTTCAAATAATATGTCTCAGTAACACACAATTTAGAGATAAAGTTTAAATAATGTGACTGAATAATACAATTTTAAAGTGCAGTTTACATAACGTGTTCCAATAATATAATTAATTATATTATAATATAATTTATAATAATAATATAATATAATTAATAATACCAATATTATTGGTATTATTATTAATATAATTAATAACCGATAATATAATATAGTTTATAAATCCAGCACAAATAAAGTTCGAAAAATTAAAAATTACTGAATCATTTCACTTGAAAAACAACCTTTCACGATACGACAACAATGATTCGAAGAAAACATAGAAACATTATTCTAAAAATAATGTATAAACTCTGAACAACGGATAATCGTAATTGGATGACCGATCAAGTGACTGAGTCTGAAGGCGAAAGCACTGCCGGCGAGCTATTTCTGTAACGAGATTGAAATAAATGATTCATAAATGGCCCGCAAATTTCTATACCGAATAGCTATTCGCGGACGCAGATCCGGCCGAGCCGGGCGTGGTATTTCCGTTTGAGTTTCGCTGGAATTGCTTCTGCAAACGCCCGATTATCGAAGTTCACACGTACGTTGGTTCGTGAAATGTTCGACCGGCCTGCTGGGAATATCACGATCGTCGGCTATGGCCACGCACCGGCTCCAGAGAGCACGAGGTGGCCAGCGATTCGATTGCAGCGTGGAACGCCCGTTGTACACGGCTAATTGACCGGGATAATGACTAGCTATAATTCACGCTCAGTTTTTCTTGACGTGTGCATTTTTCTTTCGATTGCCACGATCATATCTGAGCTTCTGTTGAAATAACTGTGAATTATAACTTTGAAGGGGAAAAAAGTTTGCGACTCCAATAGCAGCCTAGAAAGTAGAAATGCATCTTGGAAAATGAAACTGTCGAAAACTTTTTATCGCGTCGTTACTAATTTCTGTGTTTGAGCCGTATACATTTCAGCGATGAAGCACAGTGGAACCTGATTTATATTTATATTTATTTTATTTATTTTTATTATATTTTATAAATATATGCTTCATCGCTGAAATGTATACGGTTCAAACACAGAAATTAGTAACGACGCGATAAAAAGTTTTCGACAATTTCATTTTCCAAGATATATATATAATATGTAATATGTAATATATAATATATAATATATAATATAATATATAATATGTAATATATAATATATAATATATAATATAATATATAATATAATATAATATATAATATACGATATACGATATACGATATATAATATATAATATATAATATATAATATATAATTTATAATATATAATTTATATATAAATATAAATATATTTTATACTTATATTTATATTTATTTTCACGTAATAGGACAACAAGCAGTTGGTACACGATTCGATTTGTTGAGACAAAATAGATCAGCGCCGCGACATCTTTTTGTGAATGCTAGAATAAATGCTGCGAACCCCGTAGAGAACATGTTCGGTCGATGCTTTCGATTTCGTGCCTTGTTAAAATATTGTTCTGAAGTTCATTGTCTATTTATTTGTAATGAAACAAAAATCCAAAAAGTACAAAGAATATATAGTGTATCAGAGAAACGTTTTTTCATCTTGATTTAATAATTGAAATAGAATAAAATAGGACGAGTATAACTCACATTTCGGTTATGCATGGATAACGCCATTTTATAGATTATAAAATTAAAAAGACAATAACATTCAGTAAATTCAGTGAAAGTCAAGAATTTTATTCTACAGAAGCAAGTGAAAACGTTGTGTATATATAGTATTACAATAAAAGATGTAAAAATATTAACAAAAAAATATTCAAAAATAAAAAAATAAAATTAAAAAAAAAAAATATAATATAATATAATATAAAATATTCAAATAGATGAACGTTTATATAAGAGAACATTTGCATAACGAACGTTCATACAACGAAGAGTTCGCGGTACATGGTCTTACAAAGACAATTAAGGACAGAATATTAAAAATTAGCAGTGTAATTATAAAACAAACGTATTACTCGTTTATCTGTTTTTAACATACGATAATTGTGAATATATTTGATTTAAAAATGTATGTACATAATATTGTATATGTGATGTACATACGATATGTTTCCTCGTTACTTTCCTTCGATGAAAGTTGTTAATATCAATTTTATTCTGCTATCTTTTAATTTCTGTTAGCTCTCTTTATGGAAATTACAACGATTCGTCGCTACAAATAAAATATTGCCTTTATGAAATAAATAATTCGAAATCAAATAAGACATCAACATTATGAAATTGTATTTCGAATATCGAATAAAACATTGACTTTATGAAATTCTAATTTGATTTAACGTTGCTCGGAGGGTTGACGCGGGGATGATGCAAACATGAAGGCGCGTAAATTACGATGGACCCCGTGTTCCTCGGTAGAATCACGCACGAAGGCTTAGGGCGCTATCTCTCGCGTGCCTTTTATTGCGCGGACGCCTAATGCGCCTCTATTAAATTCAGATGAATCGCCTAATATATTCAAATTGGCGGGCTCGCGCCCCGGCGAAGTGAGCGGAGAGGTATTTGGATTGAAATCGATGAAATACAGAAGGCAGGAGCGGACAAACGGGTTGAACGGGTGAAACCGGGGCTGGGAGAGGCCGGGGGGAAACGAAGAATCCGAAGGTAGATAGGGAATATCGGCGCGGTTACATCAGTGAAATGAAAATTGAAGCCGAGGAAAATCCCGGCCTGCGCAGTTTCATACCGGGCCTCGAACTTACGAATTTCTCGTTCGCTGGGCGGCGCATCGTTTATCAAGCAGCTTGCACTCAGCCGGGATGTAATTACGAGCTCGTGATATCGAAACTGACAGGCAGAAAACTCGAGCTAGGAACGAGACTGTCTGCTCTTGCGCCTGACCACAAGCTTATTCCCCAGCTGTCACCGGAAGCCGGGAGACAGCCAATGTGGTCACAATTAAACGGAATAGTTTAATTGCCCCCAGGTAATACACTCGAGACTTTATTAGCAGGATTTTGAAGTGGTCGGGGAGGATTGCTTTCGGAATGGCTGCGCGGAGGATATTAGATAGCGGGTCTTGTTTATGAATTGATTCAAAGATGTTGAACATCATACACCCAGGACCAAGCGACGATTGCATGAAATATCCTATCGCCAACTCTCGCGAGAAAGATAAATAATTTGATGCTATGAACATTTCAAATTTGTGCTAATAAAATGAAGATATCTACTATCTTTACAGTTAGTATTTATTGCATTATTAACTTTAAGCGTTGCACAGCGAGTACACCCGATACTAAAACTCCGCGAATACAAAATCTCTCGGGTTGTAAGACCGATTACGCTAAGCGACGGAATCGATTAGTATCGCTGTTCGTCTAATTAAAGATGAACAGCTGTTTTAATTTTGAAGAATGAATTGAAGAATGAATTGAAGCACTGTAAAGCACTCGATTCGATGGTCGAAGGTTGAAAGATTATCTGAGTAGTAGACTAGCGTGAGCTGGAGTCTACTGTAGTTGACTGAAGCTGAGTTGACTGACTAACTGAATAGTAGACTAGCGTGAGCTGGAGTCTGCTGAAGTTGAAGAGTTGAGTGCAGTAGACTAGCCTGAGCTGGAGTCTGCTGAAGTTGAAGAGTTGAGTGCAGTAGACTAGCGTGAGTTGGAGTCTACTTAATTGACTGAAACTGAGTTGACTGACTAACTGAATAGTAGACTAGCGTGAGCTGGAGTCTGCTGAAGTTGAGGAGTTGAGTGTAGTAGACTAGCGTGAGCTGGAGTCTACTGAAGTTGAAAAGTTGAGTGTAGTAGATTAGTGTGAGCTGGAGTCTACTGAAGTTGAAGAGTTGAGTGTAGTAGATTAGTGTGAGCTGGAGTCTACTGTAATTGACTCAAACTGAGTTGACTGACTAACTGAATAGTAGACTAGCGTGAGTTGGAGTTTACTGTAATTGATTGAAACTGAGTTGACTGACTAACTGAATAGTAGACTAGTGTGAGCTGGAGTCTGCTGAAGTTGAAGAGTTGAGTGCAGTAGACTAGCGTGAGTTGGAGTCTACTGTAATTGACTGAAACTGAGTTGACTGACTAACTGAATAGTAGACTAGCGTGAGCTGGAGTCTGCTGAAGTTGAGGAGTTGAGTGTAGTAGACTAGCGTGAGCTGGAGTCTACTGAAGTTGAAAAGTTGAGTGTAGTAGATTAGTGTGAGCTGGAGTCTACTGTAATTGACTCAAACTGAGTTGACTGACTAACTGAATAGTAGACTAGCGTGAGTTGGAGTTTACTGTAATTGACTGAAACTGAGTTGACTGACTAACTGAATAGTAGACTAGCGTGAGCTGGAGTCTGCTGAAGTTGAAGAGTTGAGTGTAGTAGACTAGCGTGAGCTGGAGCCTGCTGAAGTTGACTGAAGCGGATTGACTGCGATTCAGTACTTAGTTGAAATGGACAGCGCGTGCTTGATGAAACAGAGTCGCGGACTAGAGACCGAGCGAGAATGACTGAGTTTAACTGACACTGACTGACGAATGACCAATGACCGATGACCGACGAGTGACTCAAGACTAAATGACGAGTGAACTGACAAATGACTAATAGAAGAATCGGTTTCGAGTTTTTATACCGTTTCGTGGACAGAAGACTAGAAATTGATTGGCCAGTGACGCGATGGAAGGGGATGTAAAAGTGACGTAGCACGCAGTGCCGCATGTAGCAAGAAACCCTGGATGGGCGCCGAAGCGGTGGGTGCTAGCGATCCTGTTATAAAAAATGCTGCCGATGAAGGTGTGCATTATTCGAAAGTGCAGAAATGACTTTATCGCCGGAAAGAAGACGGCTCGAAAAAATCATAAACTTAGAAACTGCAACGAAGAAGGCTACGGCTCTACGAAATTGAAAGCCTAACGAACGTGACCTTTTGTCGATTGCACGTCGTTCGTTGAAGGCCTGTTAATATTGTTCGCCGAGCCGAAGATTCCCCGTCAATAAATGTTTTTTAGGGATAAAAGGAAAAGGTAATTCGTCCCGGAGAAAGTTAGACGCAGCACGAAAATTCCGTTGAAGGACGGAACACGTGTCGATAACTGTAGAACTGAAGAAATAATCTGTTCAATAGATCCTTTTATTATCTCAACATCTCTCAATAATCCAAGTTAAAAATGATCTCGCCCGATCTTATGTTTTCGTTGTTTCGTGCGAAATTCGCTAATTATTCATTGCGCGGAGAAGAATCGGAGAATCCAATAACGCGGGCCGGAAAACAAGCGGTTCAACTTCCCGTTTGCAGCGCGACAGCGGCCAAGAAAAATTCCGAAGGTAAAAGGGGGTTCACAGAGCACGGGCCAAATCCGGGCTACGCTCGTTTCGAATAACGTTCAAACTCCGACGAAACTTCGTTAAGCGTGCCCTGTACCAGCCCCGCGACTCCCTTCCGCGCCGCTTCTAAAAGATTTCCACGGACTCTCGGCAAGTGGATTATGTTCGAGCGTGGCCGGACAAAGTTAGCTGAAAGTTGTACGCTTTGTTGTCCCTCGGACCAGTTTAAGGTCGCCGGTATCCGGATGTCCGGGCAAATAAAGAAAGTCATCCGACGAATCAAGGAGAGACACAGATGAAACGGGCGGCGGCGGGCGTGGTGCATCGGTGCGCGAGCATCGTTTCTCTCTTTCCCTCCGTTGGTACGTGGCTTGTCCAGGTGGGCTGGTATCGCGAGAAAAGCGAACATGCTTGCAAAGAGCGTCGGTAAACAACGGCAACGATCCGTTTCGAGGTCTTCGGAGGTTCCGGTTGTTCGACCCCCCACGGGGATCAAGAAATTGAAGAAGTTCACTTGTTAAAATTCTAACGCTTGCCTGCGCGCCGGGAAACTTCGACCGTTTTGTGTGTGTGTGCCTCGCGGGAAAAACTTCAATTAAACTCGCGGGCTCCTTGGCAGAGAGGAAAGATGAATGTAGGGGGATACCTTGAATCGTTTAACCGGATTATTGATTTTACTGGGGGCGCGCAAGACCTTGGATGTGTGCACTTGCGTGGACAAACCCGTCACTTTTCGAGCACAATTAATTAACGTTTGACCTGCTGGTTGAGGCGACGATCGTGTATTACAGTGTTACTCTTCAAAATATTCGGATACTTTTTAATTATCGGACAGAGTGACTTGAATTTGTTTTGAGATATTAGAGCACGGTGCACAGTAATCGGTTTCCGTACAAATAGCAGGAAATAATAGTAATAAATATCCTCATAATGCATAAGTTATTTACTAGTAGTGAATTAAACACGTGGCTTAATGTTTACTATGATCTTTTTTACCATTTGTTCATTTTGGACACGGCTACATGGCTTCACAGTAGCCCACCTCCGAATCATTCTAAATTTATATCATCGTTTTTTCAATCATTTTTTCTTAATAGGAGTAAAATTAATTTTTACAGAATTTAATGTACATAGCGCGTACTTTAAATTATGTCACAGGGCACTTTTTTATTTCTCGTTCACTCATTCTTTGAGTTATGTTCCATTGAATATGTTGAATTTACGTTTCATTTTTTAATTACGAGTTCGGCGGAGTTCAGTGTTCGCTTTGATCGCATTTTGAAGAGTGATAATAATGCCGAAATGGCATTAGTGCCATAAAGCATACCGTGATTCAATTTTCAACAAATTTCATGCTATAAGTCTGTACGTTACATATACTTCAAACCATCTACATAGAAGCAATGGAACAATTCGAATACACAGTCGATTTTAGTAGACGACACTAGTCAAAGTCGGCAAAGGCTTTGCAGATGTTTGGTAAGTATACATATAGCACGCAAGACGTTGCGGAAGGACATGCTTTCGAGGAAGTCAGTTTCCTTAATCCTATTCTCTTGTTTCGTCGTCTCCGTTCGAATATCTTCATGCCCTCCACAGCTAATTGCATTTCATAAACGTGAATCTTCGAACGGTCTGGCGTCCGGACCTAACGGCTGTCGACCAAGTACGTCCGAGAACCAAATATGGCGAACATTTTGCCACAGTGTCAACTCCTCTACGCTACAACTTCATGCTCTACCATGGAACATCCTAGTTTGCGTGGAGTGCTACTTAGGGCAGTGTTGTCAAAAAGACAGCTAATTGGATAAGTTCCGTAGCCGATCGTACCTACGCACCGGTTTTCAGAGTTTCCCTGATGGGTAAACTCCGCGAAAGTATCAAAGCATCGGTCTTGATCAATTGTACAATCGGCAAACTGCAAAATATCTCTGTCAAACGACTCCAAAGAACAGTAATTTCTCCCGAAAATGCCAAATTTCGGGTTGCTGTGAATTTCCCTGTGCTAGTCCTACGCCTATGTAATTTATTGCTACGTCATGCTAAGGGTCGACGGAGTCGGTCAAGCGTGTGATGCGGCACACGACGCAAATTCTCGGACGACAATACAAAATGAATACGAGTCAAGTAAGAAAAGCCACGGAGCTAGAATGTATAATGCGTGACGATTGCCTTCGAATCGTATCGTGTGGCCTCTGAATTGCCTCTGAATCATGGCATATGGCCTCCGAATTGCCTTCGAATCGTGTCGTGTGACCTCCGAATTGCCTCTGAATTGTCTCCGAACTGCATTCGGATCGTGTCATGTAGCCTCCGAATTGCCTTCGAATCGTGTCATGTGGCCTCTGAATTGTCTTCAAATCGTGGCATGTAGCCTCCGAATTGCCTTCGGATCGTGGCAAAAAATTAGGATTAAAAAAGTTAAATCATCATCATTATCATTATTCTAGCATTACTATGTATTCATTTTAATTTTGACCGCTGCCTTTATTTGTCTATTGTCCTGAGTTTTTATAAAAACAAGCGGCGAGGTTCAAAGATTCGAAATCATCCTTTCGCGGGTCATATTCAACTTTTCTCAAATCAAATAAATTCAAGATCCGTGGGAAAAGATTCGCCACTCGGATTACGTCTCAAACCCGAAGCGTTCGACACTCTGAGTAATTTATGTGTTCGGCTCGTAAACTTATTCATGAGGTGAACTCAGGATGGTCGAACATCCTGATACCGGTGTTGAATTTTAGAATGCCTAAGCGACCCTAAATATTAAAGCGACGAACAATTCCCTAGATAAGTTGCGTCTGAGCAATGCGTTTTACGAATGTTTTCTATTAACTTTGTGTGGTCCAAATTGTTTGAAAGATTGTTTATATATCCTCATGCCTGCTGATATCAATCCCTAAATGTGAATTAACAATTTACAAAAAATCGAAATCACTCTGATGCATGAAGTAAAAGTTGAAAATCAAAATGCACAACCTCTTTGATTGCTAAGAAGAGATACCAGAACAAAATAGTTTTGCTTAACATCCTAGAAGCACATGAAAAACACTGTCAAGAATCAAATTGGCACGGACTTAACCAACAGGCTGTAAATAACTCTTATTGAGTTCAGTCGCTAATGATCTAGCCGTCGACATGACTCTAAATCTCATGAAAAAGAAGAAGAAATTATGGGCATTTCGACGATTTTTAAGGTAAAATCACAGTTATAACGTGTCGAAAACGTTAAAAATTTCGTCGCCAAACTTTCCGTTGAAAAATAAAACTGATGTAGCTTGCCTTTCCAAAGCGTTACGGTCACCAGCATCTCTTTTTTCAATTATTTTTTTATTAGGAAAGTGCGCTTAAAAAATATGGAAGTTGATTTTTCAGCAGTTTTTACATAAAAAGCAAACCGTTCATCCGAAGTTTTCATATAAATTATCTCCCGCAATAAAAATATCTCTTGTAGTTAAAATAGCGTATTTTTCCATGGTGCCCATAACATCGTTCGATCCCTAACTAAATAACAATGGGAACTTTTCTTATGAGCGTATTCCGTAGATATTCCATCTGAAAACACAACCGAAATAGCAAAAGGAACATTAAATATTATTCACGCATTAAAACAAATTACTGTTGTAAAATGAGAAACCTTGTCCTTACTTTCGCGCAGAATTTACATAAAAATTGCTATATAATAGATCAATATGAATTTATATTATGAATTTCACATTTCGCGTGAAACGAAAAGGTTAAAACGAAATATTCATTGCAAGTTGGAACTGAGGGCAGATAAACAGGCTGAAGAAGATAGTGAGATTTTTCAATGCTGCAATAAATAGAGAACAAATGGATATTCAGGAAAAATAAGAAAGCAGCATATTTATAAATATGCAAGAAAGGTAGAGTATTCGCAATGTTTAAAAGAAAACTGTGGCAAGAGTAAAAAGAAGGAACAAACTATGGAAAAAGCGGTAATGAAGTGCATGCAGAATAAAATTGTTATACGACACGGAAGATGGTACGAAACAAAAAACAGAGAAAGAAAGGTCCCAGCGAGGACAGAACATATAAACGAAATAAGAGAAATATAATATACATATTATATTTCGTTAACTCATAATTCACATGTATTTGTCATACACAGGGTATTCGACGTAAAACACATGTTAATATAAAGAACACAATTTAATCCCTTAAATTTCTTTCACAGTTATGTTGATAGCGAAAGAATGGTATTTGCTTTCTAGTTATTAGAAACAATGAATAACATTCATATTTAGTAGATGCATACGCAACGCATATTCTTGAAATGAATTTAAAAAACGAAACGAAGGTGATCCTGACGTTTTGTTGAAGAAATAACAAAGTTTTCGAAACACTTGCGATCAGATTGTCAAAAGTGATCGAAGAACAGTGCACAAAAGTTACGAAAACATCCAGCGTATCAGACGTGTCGCGCTTTCTCGCAATTATCACGTAATTTGGAACCGTGAAAAAACGGTGGAAAAAGCAAAGCAAACGTTTCGACATTTGGAAAACACATTCAACGAGCCGTGCGAATTTAAACGTTCACTCGATGCGCATGAGCGCTGCAATAAACGTTTTCCAGTAGTACATACGTATTATTATCGAACTCATTAACGGAATTCGCTGGTAGTTGAGCCGGAATAATTGGAAAGATGGGATACATGCAAATTCCTTGTATGGAGGATAGAACAGTAACAATTGAAATTCGTTGATGCCGTATCAGTTTTCGCATCAAACAGCGAATCGAACGGTAACCCGGTCCTAAAGAGGGGGAAAACTATCCCGCAACATACCATGACGAGAATGTAGAGAAGAGAAGAGAAGGGGTTGGGGCCGCAGTGGCTCACAGTATGAAACTTTACACGGTAGAAATGGAATTTCCGATAAACTTCGGACTCGACAACTCCGAGAGGACGGCTGGCTCGCGAGATTCTTCTCTTCCATTACTGCCTGGCTGCCGGGACGAGTTTCTTTCCGTCTGCGCTCCCATCCGATTTAAGCTCGAGACCGACGAAAAACCGGCGGGACGAAAATCGCGACCGCCGAGCTGGAGACATCGACTAAACATATAAGGGAAGCTAGTAGAAGCGCCGCACGGTGGTCCGGAGATCCGGTTTTTCTAGCCAAAACACATTTTTCAAGTTGAACGTGTAGATAAATTTTTTTTTAAATATATAAAGTGATCACTCGATAGCTCTTAAATTTGTTATTCGTTAAAGAAGATTAATTAAGAGAAGTGAGAAAGAAATTATTACGAATAGTATTGCAAAACTAAAAATATTATAAATTGTATGAATTAAATGTTTTAATCTTATAATTGGAAATTAACTCTGTCACCTCTGTCGTGACATTATATGTTAGGCCTGGATATCTGAGGTCCAATGAGACTTGAATGAAACGATTAAATTATATTCAGGGCGTCCAATTTGAAGTAACACAACTATCTCCTAAACTATAGTTCATCTCTAAAAATGTTTCAAATGAATCATACTCTTACTGTTGAGGTGGACATCTTATAATGGTCGCAAATTTTTGTTGGATGAACGTGATCTCGAGATATCAAGCTGACCTTGGATTTTTAAAATGGATCTATATTAATATGCTATGTGATGTGTGTACAGGCTGTCCCATAATCCGGTGCTTCCGGGAAATTAGAGATTCCTGAGGTTATTCGAAGCAACTTTTTCCTTTACGAAAATTTTCTCCGAGGCATCGTTATCGAGTTATTAATGAAAAACACTGACCAATGAGAGGCGAGTTCGGCTGGCGCGAGGCAGCCCAGTTCCGCTCATTGGCTCGGCCACATAGCTCTGTGGGGCGAGCGCGCTCCTCATTGGTCATTGTTTTTCATTAATAACTCGTAAACGAAGCTGTGGATTGCATTTTCGCTAAGGAAAAAGTTACTTCAAATCGCCTTATGAACCTTTCATTTCACGGAAATACCATAATTTTGGGACACCCTGTACAATGATATATTCATCAATAAATTATAATATTATACTTAGTTGGATTACTATAGTTGTGAAATATTAGTATAGGTATGTATATTAGTTGTACTAGTGTATGTATTGTCATAGTTGTTAACTTAATTGTATAATTACTATCTGTTAGTATTATATTATATTATATTATATTATAATATTATTATATATTATAATAATTATATTATATTATATTATATTATAATATTATTATATATTATAATAATTATATTTATTATTATTATTATTATTATTATTATTATTATATTATATATATATATATATATATATGTACATACTAATAACATATACACATATACGTGTCACACAGCATATTAATAGCATCGATGAGTTAAATTATATGCAAAAGTACGAACGTGATACGTTCTTTTAATTTTGGCAGCGTAACATCGATTTCCAGACCACTGAGCGTCGTCGCGAAGCGTCGAATCGCGCGTCGAAAGGCTTGGCTACGTGAGACGTGTACAAAGAGCACCATTTTCGACTCGGGAATGTCGGGATCGTTCGCCAGTCTCTTTAGAACCGTTCCAAAAACGCGTGTCATTCCCTCCTACAACTTCTTTCCAGCCGTATCCGCCATTTAGGATAGGGATAATAAAGAGACCGACAGCTGCGCACGTTCCCTCGCAAAGTGCCCACTTCCAAGGTTTAGGACTCGCTGACTCGCGGGATCGTTTCCGCTGCGTCTTTGTTGAAAATTTCACGCGTAACTGGTCCGTACGACCAGTTACTTATGCAGATTCATACCTCTGGAAAAATCGGGCCAACCGAGTCAGTGGAATCCTTTACTAGTCATCCTTTGCTGAGCGAGTTTACTGTTCCAAAGGTGAACATGGTTTGTCGTTATATATTAGGTTGTCAAGTATGAAATGGAGCAAACATCATGTTATTTATTTCAATCGCACACAACCTCATTTAGACGCCGTATTTTGGCATAATTTGTTTTTCGTGTGACAGGTACATCTTTTCCTCTTTCTAACTCATATTTCGGTTTGAAAAAATTTGCAATAGTTTTTTTGTATAGGCGATTAAGTGAGACCATGGAAATTAGCGAAATTCGTGTGTTGACGAAGTACGAGTTCCACCGTGGAGCCACAACACGGCAGGCAGTCGCCAATATCAATAGTGTGTTCGGCATTCAAGTGGCTACAAACGCGACTGTAGCTCGTTGGTTTAAAAAATTTCGTTCGGGAGATTTCGACCTGTCTAATGAACCACGTGGTCGACCCAAGACTCAGGTGGATAACGTCGCCCTGAAAGCCACCGCGGAAGCGAATCCCAGCCAAAGTGCGCGTGAATTATCATTAATGTACAATGTATCGAAGCAAACAATCTTGACTCATTTGGCAGAAATCGGTAAAGTGAAAAAGCTGGACAAGTGGATACCGCATGAATTGACCGATGACTCCAATCCTCCTGCACGACAACGCTCGACCACGTGCCGTACAAATGACCGTGTCAAAGCTACAGGAGTCGAAGTTGAAAACTCTCCGACACCCACCGTACTCGCCAGACCTTGCCCCCACTGACTATCATTTCTTTCAAAATTTAAACAACTTTTTATCTGGAAAAAAATTCAATTCCGCACAGGCTGTCAAAATGGCGTTTCAAGAGTTCATCGACTCCCGTGATCCAGGCTTCTACAGCAAAGGGATAAATGAGTTACCTCTAAAATGGCAAAAGTGTATCGATAATATGGTGCATACTTTGATTAAAAATAAAAAGCTTTTATTGGGAAAAAATCGAATTCAATTATGTGCATTTTTTGCTCCATTTCATACTTGACAACCTAATACATACACATATCCATTTCTTCATAGTTAATCGTGATAAACCGGCTTCATTTGTGATATTATTTTTACGGTAACAAATGTACAAATGATCGGAAAGTGCAAATCAAAATCATAACGTGTTCGACCGTGTCGAAACTATTAACGTATCAAAGTGAAGAAACAAATCTGCCATCCAAGCGTTAATATCATAGTATTTACCTGAAACGAGCACGAAAAGCCATAGGCCCAAGAAGAAAGAACAAGTTTCTATGAATTAATTAAGTCCATTAACGTTGTATAAGTGAAGTATGCCTAACGATTAATTAAACAATGGATTTTATGCATTTACGATAAGACAAGTAAGTGAAATACCGAGCAATAAAAACGATCGAAGAACTTCGAAATACTGTTATGTTATTTTCAGTTTACTAAATTGCTTACCAGAGAAAATACGTTCTTATTGCAATCGAGATAGAAAATATTCGCTTTATAAAAAAGATCCGCTGTCCACTGATGACATTGTACGACAAAATTATTTTTAAGTTAAACGATTCGTTATTTGAGCCGTTTATTTTGAAAGTGGCATAAGTCACTTTTTCAAAAAAATCGAGTTAATGGTAACACTAATTACAATTGAACGGTATCTTTTCATTTAACCCTAGAAAGATAACCATATGACAACGTACGTAAAAGATAACCATACGCTTCAGAGGCGCATGCTTTTCTAAGGCGTCAATTTTATACTAACAATGGATATTTATTTAAGTTAATCTAGTCATTTTAAAGGTTTGGCATTATCGTAAAAATAAAATGCATTTATATTATATTTTTTTATATTTTAAGTAATTTTAAACTTAAATCACTAGACCTCTATGAAAAATTAACAAAAATCAACAGTCTTCGCAGGCGCCTCTGCGACGTAGGTTATCTTTCTCGGGTTAAAAAAAAAAAGTGACTTATGCCACTTTCAAAATAAACGGCCCATTTAAAGAGAATGCGTGTTTTCCGTTCCCCATCAATTTGACGGGTGTCCGTAGAAATAAGTATAGAAGAAATGTCCGCGAACACGTATTACCGATTGTGGCCTCAATTCGTTTTCAATGTTCAAAAAATGTCAAAACAGTAAATTCCTCATAGAATTTATCTCTGGTACAAACCGCGTTGTCAAAACAGCAGTCGGTGTCGTTATCCTATGAGAACGACTCGTTCTTGTGACGGTCAACGTGTCCCCGAAGCAACAAACGCAACATTGCCGCCGCGGCAGATTTCGTTAATGAGACCCCGTATTCCATCGCGGCTTCATGAAAACGCGTCCGTCTCTTTGCTTACACGACGGGGGCCACCCATTCCACCAGGAGAGCTTTCACGGTCCACATGCGGCGCCACCATTTTTCTCGCCGCGTTCTCTCATACATTACGCTCAAGTCACCGGTTTCGAAACTTCCGAACAACTTTTATTAAGCATCCCTGTGTTTTATAGTTTGCTTCGACGAGCGACCAGCCTGTGAATTATTCCGCGCACAATCCCACCAGGCGATTTATCGGGCACACAGGTTAGAGGCGTTCGCCTTTAAGACGCCGGGCCGCCCGCGTTAATACTGCCTGGTTATGAAAGCCTCGGCTCGACGTTTACAATTTTATATTTTTCAGGCTCGTTCAGATTTATTGATCCAACCGGGAAATAAATAGCCCTTCGTTTCAACTTAGTTATTCGTTCCTCGTTTCTTTTTATTTTTCTTTTTTTTTTTTTAATTAAAACTACGGTGATTGCGATGGTTTCCAAACGTCTGATGTAATGTTAAATGTAATGTAATGTAATGTAAAAATCACTGATGTAATGTTAATTTTTACGGAATACAATGAGCGTAAAAAATTCGGACGCTAAACGGTGCAACCCTTTTAAAACGGAATTTAAATTTTTTGGAGATGAATGAGGGACTATTTTACTGTAAAATGAGACTAAAATTTCTCTTTTCTAATTTCGCTATTAGAATGATTAAAAGATAACGTTTTTTCAACCTGTAACGAAAATTTAAAAATTGTGCTTTGCAAATCTAGGTAAATTAGGATAGTGCAGTCGGTGACTGTTGCGTGACCAATTGCTGTGCCTCTGGTTCGTTTTCAGGCATAATTAGCTTTATATCGATCAAATAAGACACATTACATTTTCTGATTCAAAAATAAGCGAAATAAAGGGATTACAAAATTTAATATGTATTATTCGATAAACAGAGAGTTAATTGTGTCCGTAAACAAACCAAAGGCACAACGGTAATAATAAACCAAAGTCACTCTACAGTAACCGCGAGATTTACAAAATGCATTTTTTTAATTTTCGTTATAGGCTCAGATAAAAAAAGTTGAAAAAACTTCATTTTCCTTCCCTTCTTTGTAATTCCAAGTAATAGAAAGATAAACAAATATATTAATATAAATAAATATATTATATAATTATATATATAATTATTATATTATATAATATATATTATATAATTATATATATAATTATTATATTATATAATATATATTATATAATTATATATATATAATTATTATATTATATAATATATATTATATAATTATATATATATAATTATTATATTATATAATATATATTATATAATTATATATATATAATTATTATATTATATAATATATATTATATAATTATATATATAATTATTATATTATATAATATATAATAGAAAGATTAACAAATATATTTTAGTCATTATACACATAGAAAACCAGTCCCTGAAATATCTCCAAAAACTTCAAATCATCTAGACCAGTTTTAAAAAAGTTATTTCGTTTTAAAAGATGTCCGAATATTTGTTATACTCACTGTACATCTATTCGTACGGATGAGAAATTTTTTTTTATTAGAAAATACGGAACGTATGATAATTATATGAGATATAGGCACCCCTTCGTGAAAGAGCGAAATTAAAAAAAAATGCTATCTAATCTTTGCAATCTAACCTCTAATCTAACCTTTGCAACATTAATTTTTCAGTAAATCCGCGTACGTACGTGTAACATTTACACGGTAATATAGTAATATAATAATATAATAACGGTAATATAATAATATAATATAATTATTATTTCAAATTCTGGATATCGTCAAAATAATTTGGCAATGGAATAGAATAAGATCCGATTCGAAATGTATAATCGACATTTCTTATAAAGATATTAAATTATAACATGCTGTAACGCTATGAAATTTTGTTGACGTGTGACTGTCGAATTCGTAAACAATTTCTTATTGAATAAAACGTCTCAGTTCTACGAACTTGAAATTCGAACTGCATGCCGAGTAGACAATAAACGTTTCACCTAGTATCAGTTTCCTAATTATACTGCAGCCAATTATCGCAGTACATATTCAACAAATTGTAACTTTATATTATATTATTTACGTTACACGCGTAAGTTACGGCTTTGTTAACAAGTTATTACGGAGAAACCACGAACCAATCAGAGAACGAAATGTCTCGAAATTCCAGAATCTGATTTTCTGCATCTTTAAATTTGCAGAAATATTATATTCCAAAATAGAATTTGAAATAAATCTTAAATCACGATCAAAACAACCAAGAAACGCTTCTCCATAAATTTTTTAGGAAAATAAACGATGTTTTCAAACAGTTTAAATTCAGATTCGTAATTAGCAACCCTAAACACCCTCTGAAATACTGCTTTCAAATGAAATTGAAAATCATGCTGAGGCTTCGAAATAATCGTGAGATCATGATTATTTCGTCGTTTCGAAACATTGGGCTTTATTGAACGATTTCGTGTTGCATGAAACCGTGCTGCGTATGAATTCATCGTATTTTATAGAAACTAGAAAGAACATAAGCGGATAAGGGTGTTTCAAACGTAGATTCGAACCGAATTGAGCCACGCCGATGGGCTTACTGTGAAAAAATATTTTGCACCGAGTTCCAATCCTTTATGTAGATCGAAAGGGTGGTCATACGTGAAATTCGGATTATCCGGTTCACTATCATTTCACTTATTATATTTCGATGCACACAGAAATTCTACAAGTAGTATGTCACATTGTAGATATCGAAATAGTGCATGTTGAACAATTTTGTAACATCTACAACTCGTATAAAAATGGTCTCAAAGTAAAGTAAAGTAAAGTAAAGAAAGTAAAGTCATTTATTGTATTTTAATAATAACCATATATTGTCAAAACCATCGTTGTATAGAATCGCTTCGCATTTTTTTATGCGCTGCATACTCTCTTTATTAAGAAAGCATACTGAATGATCTTAAATATTTCAACGTACACTAAAACTGTACAGTTACGAATTTAACAGATGAAGTGCATTTTCATTCACTTTGTTCTAAAATGTCTAACTTTTATTTAACTGTAATTTAACTGTGAACTTTTCACATAAATATAAGTTGTTTCATAAACTTTTGACTTCTTAATTATTTCCTTTTCTGTTTTAAGTTAACTTTCACATTAAAACTTTAATTCTGTCATAAAAGTTCAATTATAAAAATTCTGAAGCAACATTTATTTCTGAACAGATATTTTATTTACCATTATTATTGATTAATATAATAAGAGTAATTATGTATATTATTTACTATTATTATTATTTCTATAACAATAATATATCGTCCGATTATTATTAATGGAAATATTTTGGAAAATATGTTACTTCTAAAAGTATTAGTATTATATATATTATATTATAATATTATTATTATATATTATAATAATTATATATATAATATAATATAATATAATATAATATAATATAATATAATATAATATAATATAATAATAATATATATATATATATGTATATATATACATATATATTTAGTTTTAGTTTTAGAAGTAACATATTTACCAAAATATTTTCATTAATAATAATCTTAAGATCACTGAGAATAAATGTTAAAACACTAAATGCTGGTCCCACACTCACTTGTGTAGCATGAACATTGTGAATGATGAATAGCATATCATAGCATGATCAATCCAATATTACAGTATGTTCACATTTAAATCTACTGTTTATAAGACTCAACTACTTTTCATACTAAACGGTAAATTTCTTCGAAAGTTCTCGAATTTGTTCAACTAAAATAACTGTTACTGTCCAACCAAAACTCTTTCCCATTGTTGAAAAAGTAAAAAATTTCTGTTTACGCACAAATATACGGAATCGAAGTTTCAGTAGATTTGTAACAGATTTCTTGAAGCAGTAAAGTTAAAAATCAAAGAATAGAGTTGTCACATCAAAACCAATTTAAAATTTGAAAGATTTAGTTCAAGTCCTACTCATAAATGAAAAATCAGTGGCAGCACTGACACCGATATTGACACTGTTAATTGTATTCTTATCCATGTCTTGTTAATCAATTGAACATAGCGTTTAGATACAAAGATTCTAAAAACGTTTCAAAGCAAAGTATAACCAAAGTCAATAGAAGAAAAAACAATCCTGGAACAATGAATATAAAATGATTCCAGATGAAAATAGTTCGAACATATAAAATTGACTTAGAGATACACGTGAACGTATCTCTGTTGAAATGAACCGGGTAACTCGATTCCGAAAATTCTGTCTTGAAAAAGTGATGTTCGCCTCGATTTTTTTTCCAGTTCTCGATTCGTTTCAGTCGGCGCTCTAAAATCGATCGCAATTTGCAAACAATTTGCAGGAATTGCCGGGTAATTTCGGCGTGGGACGTGGCGGCTCGGCGAAGTCCATCAATCATAGAGCTGGACGGGGGGAAGGTGGGGGGGAAAAGGAAACGGCGGCCAATTTTCGTGAAATGGTCGCGCGTTAAAAAGAATCATACCATGGAATAACGTCGGCCTACGAATGCTCGAATTAAAACGCTTAATACCCGTTGAATGGGACTGCACGTGCCATCGTTTGAGACTACCTGGACACACTTGCTTATCTCTGACAGCAGTAATTTGACGGACGTATGAGTTTTTATAAGCGGAAAATTTGCAGATTTGAACATCCGTCGAGAAAGGAGCGAAATATTTTCCAGCAAACTTTTTCTTTTGCCCCGATCAATTTCTTTGATAAAATGTATAAAAACATAATTTTAACAAGAAAATATTTTATTAAAATAATGCATTTGTCTATGATGTTATAAAAAGTACAAGGATGTGAGTGATGCATTATTATTATTATTGTTGCTTTGTTTAAAGCAGGTTAATAATTTAACTGCACAGCGATGCGATCTTATGGTCGCTTGGGACAATAATCATAACTTTTAAGCTAACTAATTTTCGATCCAAGCACGTTAATCATTTTTTAAAGGGAATACATAGATGAATGAACGAACAAATTACATAAATAATATACAATTACGTTTAAAGAATTATAACGATTTTGTTTTTCTGTCGAATAAAAAAAGATCTGTTATCAAACATTTAGTATTGTTATTTTTTATAAAATGTTAATTTTAAGTTTTAATTCTAATTTTAATTTTTAATTCTAAATGACTAATTTTTTTTCGAAACATTTTTTATTAAGAATTACTGGATGTCGGGTAACACACATTCTAAGGTAGTACATACGTAGTACTTTTTTTTAATTGTTCGTTTAGTTTTTTTAATTGTTCATGTATGAATAAAAATATATTTATCAGTTTCAAATGGCACCAGCTTTTCAATAATTATAAAATAAAATACGTGAAAGCAGTCATTTAACTTGCGGTGGTACGTTTAGTGTTGAAAATTGAATAAAACGCAGACAATTTTGATCTGTGAAAGGATTAATTTAATTTGCAAGCTGGCGAACTTGATTTGTGAAAGGACGAATAAAGCCTGCAAAAGGGGTTTGCGGAAAAAGGTCAATATGAAATTGAATTTGATTTGCGAAAAGGTGAATATGTTGTACAAAAGGATCAATTTGGAGTGAAAAACTCCAAAAATTTGATGATATATATAATCAATATATATTATATATTATATACATAATATTTATATTGATTATATATTATAAATAAATTTATAATATATATAATATTATATTATATTGTATTATATTATATTATATTATATTATATTATATTATATTATATTATATTATATTATATTATATTATATTATATTATATTATATTATATTATATTATATTATATTATATTATATTATATTATATTATATTATATTATATTATATTATATTATATTATATTATATTATATTATATTATATTATATTATATTATATTATATATACATATAATATTATACTATATATATTATATAAATAAATTAGTAT
The DNA here is from genome assembly GCF_051020955.1 of Megalopta genalis. NCBI lineage: Eukaryota > Metazoa > Arthropoda > Insecta > Hymenoptera > Halictidae > Megalopta > Megalopta genalis. The sequence continues at coordinate 2,430,290 of NC_135030.1, forward strand.
AAATAGTATATTTATATTAATTATATATTATTATATAATAATTATATAATTATTATACAATTTTCGTTTCCGTTTTTATCCGAAATATTTTGCAAAATTTACTAAATTTAGGAAAGTTTTAATTTTTCCAAACTTTTCATTTCTCTTTTGCTTCTTTTTTCATATCTTTCCAAACCTAATTCTCAGAACACATCTGCATAACAAGTAAAACAAACCCGCGATTTCACACCGAAAAATCCAAAACCTGCCCGCGGCTAGAGGTTCAACCCTTTCTTTATTCAAACGCAAACGCTACAACAGCATTCTTCGATAATTACGTTCGCTGTTGCAGGTTTCACGATATCTTTCAATGGTCTTGCCTGAAGAGTTTCACGAACACGTAAACATCATTTAATTTGCGAAGAAACGAATAATAAATTCAACCATGGCGAAGCTTTCATTAAAATTAATTGTTGCACAGATACTGTCCATGGTCACCGAATGAAAGCGACATAATGCGGTTCGTTGACGTTTGCGTTAGCAGTCATCATCCTCCGTCTTTGTCGAATATCGTCGCGGCGTTCGACGAAGAGAATTAGGTTCGTCCGTCTACGCGTAAACTTTTAATTCCTTGCCACTCATTGTTCGCAGGCCGTTTAAGCTACGATTGTTTCCAGGCCTGTCCTTGTTCCGTTTTATTCGCGTCACGAGTTCCCGTCGCATTCAGCGATCCTCGTGGCCCGTCGCGTCCTTGTCCGCGTTCTCGTAACGCGCAACGATAATAAGGTTCGCGTAACGAGTTTCGTCCTGCGAGCGTTTGCTTAATGAAATTCCACCGCGAAAGTTCGAAGAGTTTGAAACCGCTGGGACGCGTGTTACTCGCGAGCCCGATCAAACTTCCTCTTTGCACGCTGTTTACGTCGCGCGTCTCTGGCCCGACGATTCTTCCGTCCCGAGCACGAGGATTATCCGGAACCTTTGTCTTTTGAACCATTTGAATCATATGGAAATATGAAAAAAAGGCCCATATCACCGAAAAATTTTGATTTTATATTTAGGTGTAAAATTGTATAGAAGTAAAAAGAAGATCATTTTTCAGCATTATTTGTTGGAAATTTTGTTCGGTGTGGTAATATTTGAAACGTGGGGTGCACATAGGCACTTCACAATCGCTATCGCTGTCATCGCTATCGGATCTTGTTTCTCTAATTCGTCTTCTTTTTAGCGGCACAATTTTTTCTGCGCTACAATCAGAAAAACTGCTTTCACATTCCAGAATTCCATCCATTTCTATTTGAAGGTTACGAATAAGTTTAGTGACTGACAAATTTCAGTATGTGCACAGCACTGGCGATAGCGATTGCAGAGATAACAGAGAGAAGCAAAATAACAAATCATCATTGCGTCCAAGCAGTGTAACTGTTATCAGTATCGGTGCTTGTCTCTGTGATCTTATACTGTTAGGGAGTGTGTTATATTATTAATTAAATATTTGGATTCAATACCAAACGCAGCCGCGTATATATACGCTCCGGTGATAGTGGCCAGGAAAATTGAGCGTATATATACGCTTATGATGCAAAAGGGTTAATATCGCAGCACAATTAGATGTTCAATCTGACTTCTCGAAATTGTGGTTGGCGTTTTAGAATTAAAAAATCGTTATATAATGTTTCGTATTCGATGCAAATATATAGCAAACACTCTTCCGACACGAGAACAACGTAACATAACATCGCAAATATCCGATAAAGGTGAGTAATTAGATCAGGTCAGTCGAGAAAAAGCAAACAAGCCAACATATACGTTGCATATATATAGTCAATATTTCCGAAGTGAAATTTTATTGTACATATTAGTTACTTTATTCGTTCCTTTCTCGTAAATAAGTTAAAAGCGTTTTATTTTAGTTTTCATATACAGGGTGTCCCAAAATTATTTATTATTTTCGGGAAATGAGGAGTTCCCGAGGCTTTGTTTACGAGTTATTAATGGCAAACATCGACAAAGCCGCTGATTGCATTTTCGCTAAGGAAAAGGTTACCATGAATGGTCTGAGAAAATCCCCATTGGAAGTACCATAATTTTAGGACGTTCTGTACATTTGAAGGTTGTCATATTTATAGTTATAGGTGAGTTACAGTTATTCACATCTTATTACATGTTTATTGAATTTTCCAACTTTCAGAGAGGATTGAAGAAACGAAACATCGAGTTTCTTATGTCTTTTGTTTACAATTAGTTTCCCCTAAGTGCTGTTCCCTGAAATATTAGGTCCACCGGAAAGTTCTGTCCGATAGTGTCACTTCACGTTTCAATCCATATGCACATGTTGATTTGAGACATATATGACCATCTCTCTTTATCATTGCATTCACACGCATGTACTCTCCTAAATAAACTGAAACAAAGATGTCTCGTGTCATTATTAAGCGAGACGCGATCGTGAAAACACGGCTACCGATGATAATGCCAGACCACATGCTGCTTTGGCGACTCGTCAGAAAATCGCAGAGCTAGGCTGGGAAATTCTGTCGCATCCACCATACTCCCCGGACCTAGCACCCTCCGATTATCACTTGTTTCTCTCTTTGCAAAACTTTTTACAGGAAAAAAATTCAAAACTGAAGCTGATGTCAACCAAGCACTAGTCGAGTTCTTCGCCTCTAAAAATAAATCATTTTTTAAAAATGGCATTTACAAGTTGCCATCGCGCTGGCCAGAAGTCATAAGTAACGATGGAAAGTATATTCTACAATAAATATTATTAAACGTATGAAAATTGTGTTATATTTCAATTGAAAAACGGACAGAACTTTCCGGTAGACCTAATATATCGTTAAAGATTGAAGATTACCCTGAAGATTCCTTATAATATGTAACATGTTATTGTTTACAAATATATGGGATCATCGAAAGTTCTTACTATAATGTAATGCGAAACTAAGAAAGACAATTCCAAAAGGAACACTAAAAGGGAACGCGCTGAAGTGATAGTTCGACAGATGACGAAGAAGGAATTATTCTAAATGATGGAAAAGTGATTACGAAGAAAATTATGACACAGAATGTTTGCTTTGTGCATGCGTTTAACACGCTGGCAAGAAGTCATAAGTAACGATGGAAAGTATATTCTACAATAAAAATATTATTAAATGTATCAAAATTGTGTTATATTTCAATTGAAAAACGGACAGAACTTTCCGGTAGACCTAATATTTTATTTCATCATTGCACCGAAAACAGCTCGAACAATTCACTTTGCCGTATCAGTCGTGGTAAACCTTTTTTTGATGAGAACCCAATTCCGACGGGGTTTGGTATTAGTTCGTAACCTGCCACTAGTTTCTAGCGACTTAAGGTGAATTTAAGCAGCGAGCAACTGTGAATCGCTGCATCTCAGGGACAGAATTTTGCCGGCGACCGGAAATTCGTCGAAACACAGTGTGTGCCGACGGATTTCGCGAGAACCGAGGACGATTCACGGCATGCTGGCAAAGAGAAGCTACCCTGAGAACTTTCAGTTGGTTCTAATGCGATTAGGTTGCGAGATGCGCGGAAGATAAATCAACCCCAGCCTCTCCCACCTTTATACCGATATTCTGACGGAAGCGACAGTCTGGAATAAATAATTCCTGGAAAACGGGTAAATGTCTCTTCAAACTTGCAAGATAAAAATTATTTAACATTCTCCACAGATCTCCGATCGAAATTTGCATGATCGAATGTCGCGATGCTCCTATAATAGGACAGATGGCTGATTTTCGATGTTGAATGTTCTTTCTGTTAATCAGTTTTCGTCTAGAATTTTCAGTTAAAAACTGTGTCATGAGTCGTATAATGGTGATATTTTAATTGAATACCGACAAACAAGTCGTTCCCAATTAGATTATCCAATAATTTCGTTTGGAATTATCACGACGAAAATAATCGTTCAAGATTCTCTTAGCATAGCGCAGTAATTGTAAATTCGATTAACAGACTTCCATTACTCATTTCACGGTAATATGATATTTAGGTGAACTATTTTCTCCTAACACTAGATACGTTCGATAAGAAACTGTTACATTTTCATGTCATACTGATATTCGAATAGTTCGCGAACAAGAAATAGTTCTACTATATCCTTGCTCATAGTGAATAAAATAGTGCAAAGTTCCTTGCACTTTTCAATAGAGTTTATTAATGGTTAATAGTACATTTCGTATGTACGTGCACATATTTTGTATCATTAAGAATGATTATATTATATGAATAAATCATACATTTAAATGGTAAATCTGTACCATTCAACGGCAGACATCAATTTGACCCAAATGTCTTAATTTGATTTATGGAAACAAGAAGAGTTGTTTACTGTCACGAACAACGTACAATTTATTTTAAAACGAAATAACTTAGAAAATCTTATATTAATAATACAACGATATAAATACCCAGTGTCGTCTCTTAAAATATTCGACTTCGATTTCGTACAAGAATGAAAAGTGTGTTAAATGTGAATTATACGTTCCGCAAAGAGCAACAAATTAATCCGCAAGAGGAATCGTAAGAAAATTTTAACGAGTTATAAATCTTGTTAGGTAACTACTTAATACAAATTATTTCTGCAGAAATGTTGTTTACGGTGAAAATTTATTCCAGGATCTTTGATTCTGATTCGAAGAGCCAACAGCGTTTCCGAGTCCAAGCAAAGTTTTCAAGGAACTCAAAGTCTGCGAACCATCTTAAAAGAAGAATTATTCTCAGGCACTTAATTGGGTGTCTTCGCGAGATTCCCTTGAAGAACTTTCGTCCTCCTGACGAATGTTATTTACTAACTGTTCGCCTAGTGTCTCGCGAAACATCTTGCGGAACCGTTCGAACGGTACAAATTAGAGTCCCGTAACTAATTAACGCGGTGTCACCGTGACAGCCGCGGACTCCCGAAAGTTAGGTTACGAATAATACTGGTGAGAATTTTCGACTAATTTCAGCTATCGACGTCAAGATAAATAGTAATATCGTCATACGTCGATGAGAAACGTTCGATTCTAAACGAATTGTAATTACCAGTCTGCGAGAACTTATGCGAATTGTTGCTGTCACAAACAGAGCTGCGAGTAACTCGAACTTTGATCTTCGTATCAATGTCTTTATCCGATTGAAAATGTAATTAAACTTCGTTAAATTCCATGAATTATTTCATATTTATAGCATATTAATACGTTTGGAATACATTAAGATTAAGCGAACAGTTTCAATTAAAGAAAGTGATTAAGCTTGCTAAATTGAAATTCGTGAAAATTCCACGTTGAAAATTAAAATTCACATAGAAATGTAGAAACTGCTGTTCATTTTCGATTAACCCTTCAGGGACAACGCGCATTTCCCGATTATTTTATCTGTTATAGCTACATTTAATTAATGAAATTTTACATAAAACCTAAATAAAATACTAGTTTCTTATCTTAATAATTTAATGCTATGTGAGGGTAAAAATATACAGTGTCTTTTTTTTTCTTCCGTGTTTAGAGCATACCACGCATTTTCTTTGTGATCTTGTTTTATTATCAGTAGGAGGAACTTTCGACAAGAAATTGGTATTGTGCTTGATATATTTGTCACTGGTAGACGATCAACATTGCGCGGAATCGTAAATGGTCAACTTTTGTAATTTGACTATTTCTTTTATATATAATCGTACAATTTAATACTGCCGAATTTTCAACAGACGACGAAATAATTTTTCATACCATTTCTGCAGACGTTTCCATTCGATCATATAATAGTGAGCCAGAAAAGTGTTCGTACACCTTTTGAAACGCAATAACTTTTTTAAAACTCGACTAAAACACTTGAATTTATTTTAGATGACCAAATTGCTTGTTTTTAAATTTTTCTATTACTTAGAATGAGAAAGAAAATAAAAGAACTCTCGTTTTTTAACTTTTCTATCTGAGCCTATAACGAGAATTTAAAAAATGCCTCTCGTAGATCTCGGTAACCTGAGTTAAAAATGTTAACCTAAGTTAAATGCGTGTTGAAAATTTCATCGAAATCGGTTAACCCACGGTCCAGCTACAAGCGTTTATCTTTCACTAATTACTATTAGCAACGTTTCCTTGTTTTCTATTTTTTATTTTTCAAAGCCTATTGAAATTGTTTTCGTAAGTTTTTCTCGACAAATTCTCTATCCTGCAACCGAACGAATGAGAAAAAGAAAAAGTTCAATCTCATTTCGATGCTAAATACAAAATATCAATGTCCAACGAAAATTGAAGATGAATCTCAGGGCTCGATCGTGAACCAAATATAAAAATTCAATCACGAGGTCTGAAACGAATTCAAATTCGTGCATGCATATGTAGGAAAAAATGCAAGACACGTTCCGACGTTCGGACGAATGGGGATCGGATATTTCAAACCAATTACCATGGAAGGAGCTACTCTGCCGAGCACGGTCTCTTATCCATTTCGAGAACGCCTGGCTCGATCGCGGCGGACACCCACTGCCAATACACGTTCCCATGTGATTTTCAGGTCGCAGGTTACGTGGCCGATGCTCGGAGACGTGCATGGCGCTCGTTTCTCGCTCGACTTTTTCGTTTCTTTTACGGTCAGCCGGGACGGCACGAAGCGAACGACACAGGACATGAAGTGTGTCTGGCCACCGAAATTGGTTGGCTGCCTGGCTACAGTGACGGGAGCAAATACATCGCGAGCCGTATCGAAACCCGATTGCATGCAACGTCCCTCAAAAGTATTTCATCACTTACTTGCGAGCGCGGGCACTTCCTTTAGAAATCCTTGGCCCGTGAGATTTATGAAACGATTGAAATCCGTTCGTTTTCGAGCGAGAATTCCTCGAACACGGAACGCTCCGTTCACGACTGGAAGAACTTCGGGGATTTGTTCAGTGACACTTATAAGAGAGGTACAGTCAATTCTCTCTAGAAGGCCCGGAGCTCGGAATTGAACATTGTAATTGCCAGACGCTCGGACACGATTCTTCGAGCCTCGCGGCTCGGTTTTATAGAAACTCGGGGCAGTTGGAAAAGCATGTCGGTGTACTTTAATATGGATCAGTAAATTATTGTCAATTGAGTCTCAGTTTGTAGACAAAAGTGGACGATTTGGGAAGAGGAGATACGATTTTTCGAGCCTTGCAGCTCGGTTTTATAGAAACTCGGGGCAGTTGGAAAAGCATGTCGGTGTACGTTAATATGAATCAGTAAATTATTGCCAATTGAGTCTCAGTTTGTAGACAAAAATGGACGATTTGGGAAGAGGAGATACGATTTTTCGAGTCTCGCGGCTCGGTTTTATAGAAACTCGGGGCAGTTGGAAAAGCATGTCGGTGTACGTTAATATGAATCAGTAAATTATTGCCAATTGACTCTCAGTTTGTAGACAAAAGTGGACGATTTGGGAAGAGGAGATACGATTTTTCGAGCCTTGCAGCTCGTTTTTATAGTTGTTGACGATCGGCGACTATAAAAACGAGCCTCGATGCTCGAATAGTCGCATCTCCTCTTTCCAAATTGTCAATGTTTCTGCGCAATCTGACCGCGAATTAAGGAGAAATTACTGTGCATGCTAGAATAAAAACCATGACTTAACTCGTTTATTTTTAATTTTTTTGTCACGATTCGAAGGCAATTCAAAGGACACATGCCACGATTCGAAGGCAATTCGGAGGCCACATGCCACGATTCGACGGAGAATATGACCATCAATGGTCGTTGCGATTGGTCACGTACCTTGTAGCTTCGTGGTTTTTTTTTCTTAGCTGATTCACGCTCATCACACTCATCATACTATTTTTTGTCGTCTTAGAATCGACGTAATGATAAGTCACATAGGCGTAGGACCAGCACAGGAAAATTCACATCAACCCGAAATTTGGTATTCCAAGAAAAATTTACTGTACTGTGTACAATGTGCAGAGTTCAAAACGTATGGAAGGATAGCAATTAGAAAGAAAGAGGGACTGAGATTCGAGGTGTTCGACGAACATTAAAGGACTCGCGCGAGCTCAACCTTTTAAATTGAAAAATCAAAATTCCTTATTTTTGGTTTTTCGTTAATAACACTTTGACCATCGTATTCGTCTCGTTTTCTTGATTAAAATATCACCAAACATGATGCCACAGAGTTGGACATTATTCGAATGGTTCCGAATAAATATTCTCCCAAGACGAATTAGCCGAAGAAATTCTTTTCAGTCGAATAACGATTATTCATTATTCCTTATAAATTATTCTATCCATTTATTCGAATAATAATAATAATAATACGATTATTTTATAAGAATATAAGAAGATCATAAGAATATTTTATAAGAATATTTATAAGAATATAGGAATTTACATTGATCATTTTAATTGATCGAAAATGATACCTTGCCGTTCTGAATTTCATTAGATCTTCTCAAGCTTTTTCGAATTGTACGTGATCGATTTTCTTAGAAGTGCATAAAATTTAATTTTATGCATATGAATATGATATATATATATATATATATATATATATATATATATATATATATATATAATTTTATGCATATGTTTAATGCATATGAAATTCAGTCTCGTAACTCGTACAACAGTGAAACTTCCGAGTCGCCACTCGTGCGTGAAGAGTTAACATACTTCGAAAATTAAGAATAAAAAGAAAATCTAATATTACACGTGGATGATTATCGAATGATGCTGGCAGCGAATAATCGTGTTTTTTTCAGGGCGCGGTTAGCTATGAACGTCGAGAAAGAAAGAAAGTGATAAAGGGTTCCGAAGGGAAACGAGGCGAGTTAAAACGTGTGTTTCGCGCTCGCATGTTCGCAGATAATTTTCGCGTGTCGGGCAGCGGTTCCGCCGCGGCCACTTCGATACCCATTGCAACGCACGGATCGCACAGTTTGTCTTCTTTATTGTCCGCATCAACAGCTGGCCGCGCGATTTTTCCGGCGAAATTTCGCGGTAACGAGCTCGCCGAGCTCTCTCTCTCTCTCTCTTTATTGGTGCGTTCTGGCGGACAGTAATCATTACAAGGGGCAACGTATCGCAACGTGAAAACATGTTTATTCGCTATTTACGAAGCACCCTGTCTTCCGGCAACTTTCATATTAATAGTTTCCGCTATATTCCCCCGTTGGATTTAGAACGTCAAATACCCCGAAGCTTAAAAGATTCATTTACGGCAGCGCACTGCTTCCGAAGATTTTAATAAAAGCATAGCTTCGAGAAAGCTTCGCGAAGTTTTTCAGGCTACTTTATCACGCTGTATTAATACAGCGAAGTGTCCAACACGATCGATAAATTGTTGTTTATCCTCGATTCCCATAAACAGACTGCGTAGTTTTTATGAAAATTCACATTTTTATGGGAGAGTTTTGCGTAATTACGGCCGAGCAAAATTTTATTTCCTTCGCCATTGGCTGTAATAATTTAAGAATATGTATAACGAGTGTACCGCGGATTTGTATGCAAAATGAAAATCGTCTGCTTCGATTCCAAAACGTAAGAGCCAAGTGCAATATATTTTTTCTTTTACGTAATTTGAACAAATTCGAATTACGCGTTCAAGTTTTTCCTATAAATGCGTAAAATGTAACGAGATTGTAAACAATTTCGAAAAATCTAATAATTCGCCATATCGCGAACATTTCTTTGTAACTGCAGCAGCTTACAATTCTCTACAAAGGCGTACACTTTTCAAAATTCATCGAACGGCAAGAAAAAATATAAAATTCGAGGATCGATTTTCTTTTGTAATACAAAATACCAATAACCAAATTTTGCGACAGAAAAATACCATACTTTTTAATATTAAAGATCGTTACGCTTGTATGCGCCGTTGTACATGTTACTGTCAAGTTAAGTGTCCCGAAAACGTCTCGCAATCCGGAAATGCGAGGTTCCTGAGGTCATTTGAAGTAACTTTTTCCTCTGCGAAAATTTTCTCCGAGGCTTCGTTGACGAGTTATTAACGAAAAACACTGACCAATAAGAGGCGAGCTCGACCGGCGCGCGGCGGCCCAGCCAACGAGTGCGCGGAGCCCAGTTCCGCTCATTGGCTCGGCCGTCACGCGCCAAATGATCTCGCCTCTGATTGGTCACCGTTTTTCGTTAATAACTCGTAAACGAAGCCGCGGATTGCATTTTCGCTGAGGAAAAAGTTGCTTCAAATCACCTCAGGAATCCCCTACTCTCGGATTGCGAGACATTTTTGGGACACCCTGTAAGTAGAGAAATCTTGTTACTGTGGCTGTACATACATATGCGAACAGCAGATTGTCATACGACGTTCGGAATATCGTGTCCGTCGGCGCGAGTGCCGAGTAAATTGTATAGATTACAAGAAACACACGATAATAGGATATAAAGTGAGTGGAATAGTAGAGATTCGAGTTTCCCCTTTGTTTTTCCGTGATTTCCATGATCGTCCCTATCGAAACGAACGAGACGGGGATGAACATGTCGGTGGAACGAGAGGAAAACAGCTGGCAACTCTACGCAGAACTGGATCGCCGCTTTAATTGGCTCTCCGCACATCTAGCAGACCGCGCATTCTTCCGAACTTGCATTTCCACCGGGAGCCGGACACTTTGTATGCAAATCGATGCTTCGCTAAGGAAGCTCCTATACCGCTTGCACTCTTGTATACTCGGCTTCTTGTTCGACATCTTAATGCGGCATCGGCGCGGGACAAATACTTCGATGCTGCGCCCGCGGTAACGAGGTGTCGCAACGATTTATTTCGACCCGTTTTATTCTCGTTAGCGCGCTTTGCTCTAGAAAACGGAGTCGCAAATGCAGCTACAAAGTAAACTAGTTATCGTTTGCGTTCATTCTCTTCGGTCGAAGTCCGGGATATTTCCATCAACGCTATATTCACTGTTGCATAATAATGCAAGATTACCTTTGAAGTATAGAAAATGTTACTTTGTTTAACGAGGTGCCCGTGGTTCGATGGTCTGTCCAGGTATCGTAGTGAAAGATTGATTGATTCGACGTGCGTCCATTGGTAGAGGAGAGAAAATGATTATAACTAACGAAAGACAAACGGCCTTAAATATAATTCCGATCGGAAAGAATTAACGCTTCGACTAACAAACTGTTGGGGTTGTTTTCATTGATCTTTTGCCGTATTTCTGGTGAAAATCTAATAACTAATATTCGATTTTTTTAAGTCGAAATAAAATTTTGTTCTCTTGGAATCGATATTATTAAGTATTTAAATAAATGAGTATTGACACACACACACACGAGAAATTATTGCAGTCGATAAAGTTCTAATCATTGTAATTGTGATGATAACTGTGAATTAATATATAGGGTGTCTCGTGATTATGTTAACACTCGGAAAGAGGTGATTCCTGAGGTTATTTGAAGTAACTTTTTTTTAACGAAAATGCAATCCGCGGCTCTATTTACGAGTTATTAATAAAAAACGGTGACCAATAGGAGACGAGATCAGCTAACGCTATAATATAATATTATAGTATATTATATATATTATAAATAATAAAATATATAATAATATAATATTATAGTATATTATATATATTATAAATAATAAAATATATAACAATATAATATTATAGTATATTATATATATTATATATATTATAAATAATAAAATATATAATAATATAATATTATATATATATAGTATATTATAATATAATAATTCATAAACTCTGAGAGCCGAGGATTGTATTTTCGCAAAGGAAAAAGTTACTTCAAATAACCTCAGGAATCATCCCTTTCCGGTTGTTAACATAATTATGAGACACCCTGTAGTACGTTTACAATATATTTTGGTACATACAATATTTACAGTATTTATAATATAGGCCACTTGCATTCCTGTGAAAAACGTGTGATATTTTCGCGATGAGACTTGTATCATTTAATTGTTATAATTTAATAGTGTATTTAACCAAAATACGATTATGATTTTCTCTATGCAACCCAACAACCTTAAATATTCCAAAAACTTGAAGCAACTTATTTAATGAAAGAAAAATTGAAAAGTTTCGATGTATGATATCGAATGCTATCTCAATATTTTTGCATTTTGCAGATTCCAATCAAGTTGGATACACTGAAAATATTTGCACAAAAATTCGATACTGACCAAGCTCTGTTTCATTACGTACATTAATTGCAAAAGCTTTGTTGGTTTTTGTTTTGTATTCTAGATACTACGAAGCGCTGCAATTGCAAAAACATTTGCATAGCTGTTAGTAAAGATTACAAATAAGATATTTAATTATTTATTTTGACCAACCAAAATTATACATCTTCTTGTCGAGTGTATAGAACACAATTCCTTAAGTGAAGTTCACATTGAAAATTGATGATAATACAAAAATAAGAATTTCATAAAACTTTTTGACCCTTTTTAGGAATAAATAGTTGGAAATTATTCAATGAAATCGAAGGTAAACCATTTGGTAATTTAACTAAAAAAAGAAACGAAAGGATTTTATTTGAACTAAATGGATAATTGGATTCTTATTATCTCATACTTCGATTAATATTTTATTAATACGCGAAATAACTCCCGATGAAATCTGATTGAACCCTGTTGGCCGTAGATCTCTGTGCACACTTTGCAAACAGTAAATTCATATCTAAAATTATTACTACAGCAGATACAATACCTACAACAATTCGAGTTCTCTGAAACACTGTTCATAAAACGGGACAGCACGTAAAGATTCACAATCGAGTAATTAAGATAGAAGACGCGATCGCAGCCAGCTCCATCCGCGTCTGTAAACCGTAATAAACGATGTTTTTCATTATCGTAATACTCCGGCTGACAAGAAGAAAAATCCACGCCGTTCATTGCCGTCAACTTTATTAGAATTCCGACGGCCTTTATTGCCCCTCCCCCTTTCAATAATCCGCGAAACAAGCGGCAGGTTAAGAAAATTACATTTTCTCGGTTTCTCGTAGCAGAGTTGCGTGCTGCTAGGGGACAAGTGGCCCCGATATCGCGGACGACTTCTGTCTACAGGAAACTCTCATTCGGCCGATCGTAATTTATCCGAACTTTTCGTCCCTTTTCGTCCCTTTTCGTTCCCTTAGACAGACGTCCTGTACGTGACGTGAAAACGGTAGGCGTCTGCGAGCGCAAAGCCGGTCACGTGTATCCGCCGAAAGGAAAGCTCGGTGAACAACCTCGTCTTTCCTCGTCGACGAAGGTCGGGCGCGATTTTTTATGGCCCTCTCTCTGTCCGTACATCCGTATCTTTTATAATGAAATCCCAAGTTCCAGGCGAATCCCTCTTGTCGCGTTTACATTTCGACGACGTTCGACGCGACGGACGTTTTTATCTTCCTTCTGGTTTTTCGCGGCGGCGAGAAAACCGCCACTCTATAATCCTTCCGTCACGTTAATTGCTACTCGAAATGTGTATTCCTCGCTACAGGAATAAGGTTGCAGCTTACATGAAACTGTCCATGAAACTTGCGGCGAAAGAACGATTACAGTTCCCGTAGAAACGAGCGAAAAGATTCAATTGGAGCTCAGAGCACAGAGTTCTCGATTCATTGAGATGCTGAGAGGAATTATGATACATCTGTCTCTGGTATCTTTTGTGCAGGATATCGCTTTAATCCTTAAATGCATATTGTTGCCAATTGTCTTCATTGCAGTTCCACTTAATTTTATTCGAAAACCTGAGTATGCGCGTTTCCGAACACACGTTGATAACAATAGACGATAGACCATGTGTGAAAGAAAAGACTTGACATTGCTTTTGGCGAGTAAGTTATATGTTTTTTGACATTTGAATGTGCTGGGTGATAACTTCCAGGTTGCAAAGGATTTTCACGGACCGAGTGCATCGAATGCAAGGTTGCTTTGAGTCGCAACAAAAATCGCAATTGCTTTGCTGCATTTCGTTTATAAATAATGCGAAAATTCCTATACTAATAGATAATATAAATGCATGACCATTTGTTTACGTCTACAATAATTTTAGTAATAAACGCATATTGTTGCCAAAAGTCTACGTACAACTTTTTTTCAAAATAAATACTCGATATTATTACCTAGATTTTTTTATTTATTTTTTACGTAACCTATGACTACATTCCTATAAGAAACGATTTTTAAAAATTCAAAACAAGAAATCATGCATTTAAGGGTTAAGCGAACCGAATTTACGCAGTCGGTAAATCTTAGTGAAGTTTTTGAATTAGCCAGAAAATTGGAAAGTATCGTAATAAACATTGATCGAAACGCTCATCGAACTTTCAAATTTCGACAAAATTTATTGACACGTTGCTCTGCGAATATCAGTAAAATTATGAAAACTCATTAAAGAAAAATATCGAAAAAAGATGATCCGAAGATATTTACAATGTAAATTATAGTTAACAAATATTAACAATGAAAATTAAGTCGAACTTAATTAAATATTAACAAATATTTTACACGATCAAGATGATGAGTTTGTCCAATCAAAAGGAAAATGTTGATTGTTTTTTAAATTACAGTAGAAATGTAAATAAAATTTACTTTCGTTTTCTGAAATGTCATTACTATTTTTTCGTTCAGCCGTTTGAAATAAACATATATTTCTAAAACTTACGAAATAGCTTTTATTTCCAATATTTTTTCTTTTGTGCTTGCAGATTCTGCAGGACGGGCGCAGTTAGAGCGACAGCTTGAAGCCATTTTAGAATTTCGAATAGGAAGAAAGTGACTAATACTACTGTGATCAAAAAGTAAGGTGAAATTGTCATTTAAAACTCCCGAACATTAGGAAGGCAGGCAATTGTTTTTTTCCTAGGTTGGTAGGACTGTCTATAACAATTGCCAAGCGTCTGTTTGTTAAAAGGTTTAATTATCTCCGAGTTACACGTGTTTTAGTAAACGACCAAAAGTGAATTTTTCGATTTTTACAATGGGTGATTTTGTTGAGCAAAAAACTTGCATCAAATTTTGTTTGCGGAACGAATATTCTTGTGCGGACACGTTGAAAATGTTGCGGAAGGCCTTTGGTGATCAAACTATGGCACAAAAAAACGTTTATAAGTGGTACAACGAGTTCAAAGCGGGCCGAGAACGCGTTGAAGACGAACCGCGCTCTGGACGACCATCAACGTCTACCGACAAGGGCCACGTCCAAAAAAATCGAAGATTTGGTGCTTAAAAATCGTCGACTGACAATGAGAGACCTCGCTGATAGTGTTGGAATATCATATGGCTCAGTCCAAACCATTTTGAAGGATGTTTTGTGTCTCAAACGCGTCAAGTCTCGATTGGTGCCATGTCATACTGCATTGGTTCTTCGCGACTTTTTGCCAAAAACTCGACTCATATCGTTCCGCAACCACCGTATTCGCCCGATTTGGCTCCGTGCGACTTCTGGTTATTCAGCAAACTCAAAAAGCCAATGCGGGGACGCCGTTTTGACACGATTGAGGAGATAAAAACCGAATCGAAGAAGGTCTTGAAGGCTATACCGGAAAAAGACTATTCCGACTGTTTCGAGGACTGGAAAAAGCGTCGGAAACAGTGCGTTTTATCGGACGGGGATTACTTTGAAGGGGATGAAATTGATTTGGAAGAATAAATAAAGAATTTACATTTTATAAACAAATTCACCTTACTTTTTGATCACAGTAGTATATTACCAAGAGCATGATTATATGGACACCATTTTAAAATCTGTTAACGATTCAAAACTTGGACGAAATGAATTGAATTTTGTCGAGACATTAGAGGCATTAGTTTACTATACGATGTTCGAACAAATTTGTGCAAAAATTGCAAATGTTTGAAATAACACAAAAAAAAAATAAAAAAAGTAAAGTTATTTACTTCTTCTTCGTATCACAGACGTTGTTATTAAATTGTATGTTACATTTTTCAGTATTTGTATAAAACGTATTGTTTCAATTTTCAATATTGCATTAGATAATGAAGTAAAACATCATAATTTTTAAATTATTTTTCGTCATTCCAATCGTATGCAATTGTTGCAACAATGTTCTTTTACACATTGCTCAAGAAACCAGACGTTCTAACATTTGAAAACCGTGCAAGCTTTCTGGTTCAATTTTTCGCGACTGACCGTAAATGTGTGTGCTGCTGTCGCAAACAACAAGGCTTAAAATAGAAGAACGCGAGTAGTGGTAATACTTCGACGATGGATGACCAGCCGTTCCACGGTTGTAAAAGTTGTGTGTTTTAGTTTGCATAAGCTGGGGACGCTTGGCGCGCCTGCCTCTGCGTCTTCCCGTATCGCGCAACGAGCACAAGTTTTCCAGCTACGAAATCTGAAGCTTGGATCGGTGGTCTGCAACCGTGAAACATGTTGCATAGTTCGGGTCAAGTCGGGTATACCTACAAGCTTTTTGCCGCGCGTTCCACGTTATTTCTTAGGGCTGTTTCGCCGCTGGAAGCAGAAAGTATCTCGGACTGGTTTACGTCCAGCTGCAATTGCATCGTTTGTAACAGCAAAATGACGGAAGACACAAATAACGGTTCCCGAAAAATGTGTTTTTCACGCTCTGCGAGGCTACCGGAACGCGCGTGCTACAACCACTGGAACAAAAGTATTCGAATATCTTTTGAGCCGCGGTAACTTTTTTTTTAAAGCTGGACTAAACGACTTGAATTCTTTTAGAGACGTCAGCGGGACTAGTTTACCTTGCAATATGACTAAAGTATCTTCTTTTAATTTTGTTATTACTCGAAACGACGAGGAAATGGAAGACATTCGTTGTGCAACCTTTTTTAACCGAGCCTATGGTGGAAATTTAAAAAATGCGTTTTACAGATCTCGCTGACTTAAGCAAATGCTGACTACTTTATCTATAATATACAAAATGAAGGAGAAAATAACACGATCCGCAGAATAAAGTACAAAATAAAATGAAGAATAAAATAAGACGATTCGATAAATAGACAACAAAATGGCCATTTTAGAGAAAAAACATGCCTAAAGAACAGAATACCGAAGTAAATGACTATCTTTTAAATAAGGAATATGCGGTCACTATAGATACATAATAGTTCATTGTATTCGCCTCGAAACACTCTATCAGAATGTAAGTAAAAAAACTTACTGTTCCATTTAAAAAAACAGAATTGACCTTCGCATCTCCTTGACGCCTCCACCTACAGAAAAATTGGTAATACCAGATTATATATATATATATATATATATATATATATATATATATATATATATATATATATATATATATATATATATGAGACCCCCGATACCAAGTAAGTTTGGACTAATGCATTTTCTCCTATCTTCAAAAACAAGCGAGTAATTCAGGTGACCTTTTTAAAACGCCCCACCCTGTATAATTGGTAAATCAACTTCAGTGAGTACACTGAAGTTGATTTATATAATATATTTTATATAATATATTTATATAATATTTTATATAAATATTTTATATTTATATAATATTTTATATAAATATTTTATATTGATATAATATTTTATATAAATATTTTATATTTATATAAAATAATATATAAATGTCCTTAAATACTTTTAATATTCCCATTGTTTTAAATGTTACCTAACCATTTTTATCGTAAATTCATCAAATTCGCAGTCTAATAATAAGTGTGAAACGCCCAATAAAACGCTCCATGATCGTATCGATTATCAAGTATAATTTGCACATTGTGAATCCGATTTATACGTGTTCAGATTGTCTTTTTCTGGAGCCAGTCTGCAAGCATCCGCACCGTAAACTATGTATAGAGCGAAGAATTTGTAACAGCCGTGAAACATGCGATGGAATTATGCCGCTCCTACGTGTCGTTCATTTATTTGCCACTTACACGGTCCTCGTAATTTCTGATCGCCAAGCCCAGGGGATAATTGCAATTTAGTTAATTACTAGGCAGGTCTGGCTCGCCTGTTTTATTCGTCCGGAAGATATGCACAATTGGGCCGACCGCAAACGCGCCGACTCAACCGATACCGCCGCCCTCGACTATGAATTTTCTGGGTGGTTTTAAAACCGGCCGCTTTGATGTGAACTTTATTTGACGTGGACCGCGTTTCCGCGATATTGAGATAGAAATCGGACGCTATTTCATTTCTTGTCGGTATTATTGCTCTTCGGGTAAAACCAATGTTTTCGCGATCCAAGCTACGCTCGGGTATTCGTTTGGGATATATTTTTTACAAAATTGTTCACGTTAAGATATTTGTATTTTCGGACATTTGGCGATGAATTTCGATGATTTCGAATCTTAAAGATCGTAGGAAAAATACGAAACTCGTTTCGCAAAATTGTTACCATCTTTTTTTAAGCCTGGAATGCATGATTTTTGGGAGAAGAAGAGAAGGTTTAGAACTAGTCTGGAAATTTGTTAGGTTCGTTATGAACCAAAGTAGTCGAAGCAGAAAACAGGGTGATAAACTTTAGCACTACAGTTTGCATTAATAAGAACTGAATTACTTTGATTTTGTCAGATTTTTTGGATTTGGATCGGCAATTAATGTGTTAAATGTAGACAGAATACAATTTTGTTTTCCTTCGTTTCGAGGATTTATTTCATTTTCCCAATCATAATTTCCAACCTAACGCTCACGATCCATCGGATCAAAGTCATTAAAATAATGCATTTCTCTGGAGCTATCTCTACCGCGAAATTCTTTTATCTAAATCGGCGTCACGTCGAGCGTCAAGAGATATCGTAAGTCTAGACATTGTGCGAACTGCGTGTATAATTTAATCGGTCGTCGTTCTTTCTCGCATTGTAGGAATCATTTTTCATGATTTTTCGAACGGAGTGTGCAACAAAAGAAGATATTATCTCTCGCTTACTGTTTTTATTTCTCCCCGGAAGTAAACAGATGAAGGAAAGATATAACGAACTCGTAAAAAAGACTGTTCTGTTTTCATCTCTTCCTTCACGAGAGTTGCAGCATAGATGTCACCTAATTAGACGTCTAGATGATTTTTAACCTTTCAGGCACGACGCGCCACTATAGTGGCTTGCTCTAGTAGCTCACTCGCTCATCGTTTGAACCAAATAATCGTCTTCATATGCATTGTTTCACACTTCTTTTGTCTTCGCATCGATTTACAACAGTCTACAGGGTGTCCCAAAAATGTCTCGCAATCCGGAAATGGCGGGTTCCTCGGATCATTTGAAGCAACTTCTTCCTTTACAAAAATGTTCTCCGAGGCACCGTTAACGAGTTATTAACGAAAAACAGTGACCAATAAGAATCGAGTACGGCTGACGCGAGGCGGCCCAGCCAACCGGCGCGCGAAGCCCAGTTCCGCTCATTGGCTCGATCGCCTCGCGCCAGCCGAGCTCGCCTCTCATTGGTCACTGTTTTTCGTTAATAACTCGTTAACGATGCCTCGGAGAAAATTTTTGTAAAGGAAAAAGTTGCTTCAAATGGCCCGAGGAACCCGCCACTTTCGGATTGCGAGACATTTTTGGGACACCCTGTATATACAGTATCAGACTCTGTACAGTACACATCAGACTCTGCCGTCCAGAGAAATAGCCTCGCGCAGAATTCAGCCGTACCTAAAAGGTTAATGAAACGGATAGAGAATTTTTCTTGAATTTCGCCGTAAATATCGGTTTCATAAGCACGCTTGTCCTCAAATCGAATGAAATTCTTTTGAACAAGTAAACAGTGAAAAATATAATTTAATTTTGATAACAAACTGTTCCAAATTTAATCCAAGTCCGGACGGAATCTTGAAACGATTGAAAGATATCACGAAGATCGCGCTTACCGTGGAAAACGTTAAATGATTATACAACGCTAATTTCATCTCGTAATTGAGGAAACGCGTGGCCGTTAATGGCCTGCAGGAAATTAACATTTGAATAAAAAATTAACACACTAATGTCGGAACAATGGTTCCTTTAAATGTGTTCGGTGACCGAACGTGAACGTTAATCAATCGTTTCGTAATTACTCTCTGCGAATCCATTATCTAAGAGTTGTTTCGTGCTGTATGTTACCTGTGCACGAAGTTCCTGCCATGTTAAGTCGGTTATAACGCTGCAAAGGAAAATTATATCATTGAAAGATCTTGCCTCGTCGCTTAACGAATGTGGATTTTGACTGCTCGTATCAAGCATAATTAATGGCACTCCGGCATGCTATAACCGGAAATTATTTTACACAAATTTAAATACATCGCAAAGGTGGGCGATTTTAATTACTACCTAGCCGTTTTAACGTTCGCGTTCCCTTTATAATTATGATATCTTTATTGTATCGTGTATTAAAAATATCACATGATTTACATAAAAACGATGGACCGCATTAAATAATTCCTGGTCGTTTTAACACAATAGTATGTAATTTTTAATATTAACTTTGCATCTGTATATACACGATACGTTTTTCCTTTAAATAAATAAAATATAAATAATTCATTCTACCACTCGGAACAGAAGAAAACGTGTCCCGGATTACACAAAACTTATATTATTATTACTATTGTTATTTTTGTATCGATACTAAAAGAATAATATAAATTACGCAACGAGTAATGTAATTTATAAATTTGGATAGTATCGATCGTTAATATGAATCTTACTTCAACTTGCGTAATATTACTTTTGTCCTAGGAAAAAAACAAACAAAATCACGAACTGCTTAATTTGCGATTTTCCTATTCTAAATAGCAATTTTGCTAAGCAGTAACAAACACGAAATTAAGACAAAGTATGCAATATGAAAAACATAATTTCAGAAAGATTTAAATAACGAAAATTATCGTTTGACGATGCTTGAACGTAACGCTAGAATTCTTTACCAGAATTGAAACACTCCAATTTGGATAATCGTGACAGACTCTGGCTCGAAACACCTCGCTGACTTCCGGCACGCGCCGTATATTTAGATTATTGTTGCCATTTTGGTTTTCGTTGGACTGACTGGCACGTAATGTACACCCGTGCTCGTGGGCGGAGGACCGCAATTCATTCCCAGGAAGGAATGCGTTATATTAATAATACTCCGGCGGACGAACAGAAGTATAGAAGCTGAATTCTAACCAAAATAATATAAATCGTTGTTTCGGAAAAACGAGAATTGCTTCCAAATCGAATATAATGTATGCATTTATCAGCCTTATTGTGATATTATTATGATATTATATATATTATTATTATTATTTAATATATTATTATTATTATATAATATATATTATTTAATATATTATTATTATTATATAATATATATTATTTAATATATTATTATTATTATTATAGAACTTTCCGGCAATAATATTACTAATATTAATTATATTATTATTATATTATCATTATTATATTATATTATATTATATTATATTATATTATATTATATTATTATTTAATATATTATTATTATTATTATATAATATATATTATTATTTAACATATTATTATTATATTTTGGCGGCGGTTCGAAGGTCGTGGAAGTGGAAAAGGAGTGGGGAGACGTTTCGTCCGGGGCCCGCTAGAGGACTCATCAGTAAGGCTATCCTAGCGGGCCCTTGCCTTAGACGTAAGGGTAGGACGAAGTCTCGGTGTATATATATGGATCGAGGCGGATCGGCTACTAGCGGGAAGAGGAGCCCTCTGCTGGCAGGTCTGGAGGTAGCCGCCACAATATAATATATATTATTATATTATTATGATATTTTATTAAGAATATTAAATGCAAAATTAAACACGCGATGAACGTTGCGTTTTCATATTATACTGGAGAAATCACCCTAATACAGTAAATTCTCCCCAATAGTGCTTCAGCTTGTAAACAGAAATAGGCAACTTGGGAAGAGCAGATACGATTATTCAAGGCTCGCGGCTCGTTTCTATAGTCACCGATTGTTCACAACTACAAAAACAAGGCGCGAGGCTCGAACAATCGTATCTCCTCCTTCCAAATCGTCTATTTTTGGACAATTGGGTAGAATTTACTGTATCGGACCGTTCAAAAAGTATTTTGCCAACAAAAACCAGAACTTCTACGAACATAAGATTCGATTGCCACCAGAGAAATAACTTAGTGTTATTTATCTTTTCACTCGAACGTACCTAACGACAGCCTGGATAGAATATTTAGCATCTGGG
Source organism: Megalopta genalis (assembly GCF_051020955.1). Taxonomy (NCBI): domain Eukaryota; kingdom Metazoa; phylum Arthropoda; class Insecta; order Hymenoptera; family Halictidae; genus Megalopta; species Megalopta genalis. Next base: position 2,452,355 of record NC_135030.1, read on the forward strand.
AAGATAAATTTCGAAACAGGACCGCAGTCTTCCGAAATAGAATGCCCTATTAATCTGTCTGTTTATAGACCGTTCGTTAATAAATGCTCGAACGATCGTCACAGTTTCTGGAGCGTTGCGCGCTCCACTGTCCGGCCAAACAATAGTTTATCAGAGCGCTCGAAGAAAGGCGAAATAAAAGAGCAAGAGAGAACCCGGTTCAGGGGCGATAGACGCTTGGGGAAAGAGAAGAAAAAAATGGTGTGGTTGAAAGGCGTGAAGAGGTCCGCCGCAGCCACGTCTGAGAACACCGTTTATTCCAGTGCTATTCATTCCATTGCTCGGTCGCGTTCCACAAAAACTATCCGCGTCTACGCTTCAAAGGGTTGAATGAGGGCCAGAGAGTGTGGCGGAGGGGTGGCGGGTGTCCGTGCGTAGAATCGGCCACGAGGGATGCAGGCGGCGGCGGGGTGTTGTAACTCGTAGCTACGATTGCGTGCAAAGCCGACCCCTCGCGTGGCCTTGCTTTCACAGCGGAGTGAGTTTATCACTGTCAGGCATGGTAACGAGATAGTAAACAGTGTCGCGGAGAACGTCGAATACACCTTGCCAGCCACCCCTCTTGTGGCCACTATTTGCATCTAGATGAAATTTTTGTTGCGTTTTACGCGGCCGTTTCAATCTGTTTGATCGCGTTTGAACGACACGTTGAATCGTTCCTCTTGTAAATCCCCGTCCACGATCTTTCATTGGACAATTTTATCGGAGTAGCCACTTTACCGTTCCTCTTTACAACGGTCCCATGTCACCGCGATTCCATTAGGCTGTGCGGGTAAATATTTCTGCTCGCGTTTTCACGCTTCACTCGTGTGCCCCTGACATGCTCTAATTTCTCATGCTTTTTATTAGTTATATTGTACTAATACTACACAGTTTAAGTGGACTGTAATCTTCCTAATACAATTTGGCATAATCACTCTGACGAACTTCTTCTTGCTCCTTACTTAGATGAATTAGTCAGATTTATAATTACTTTAATCTTCTGCATTTATTTCGATGTACAGGGTGGGCCATTTTAAACAGGTCATCTGAATAATTAGAAACATTATTAATGTAATATAATAAGAATATTAATATTCTAATATATATTATTATTATATTAATATCTAATATATATTATAATATTAATATTAATATATTCTTAATATATATTATTATTATATTAATATCTAATATATATTATAATATTAATATTAATATATTCTTAATATATATAATATTAAGAATATTATATATATATATATATATAATAAGAATATATTATATTATAATATAATTAGAAACATTAGACCAAACTTACTTGACTAAAATGAACGAATATATGTGTTATTTGTGAAATATGTAAAAGGGCAGTTAATTCCTTGAGGTGGAAGCATATAATTTCAAAATAATGCTGCTTAATTGACGTTATTTCGGTACTCTAATCTCGGGAATCCCGACAATCCTATATTCCGTGATATTTTCGAGATGCAAATGGGACCCGAGCTTAGATGTCTCGGTTTCCGGCATACCTTTACGTTATGTAAATATATTTGTATTTAACTGGTCTTCAACACTCACACCGGTGGTTTCATGCTGTTTCGATCACATATTATATACTAATGTAAATTCGAAGGAACGTTCAATACGTACTTCTTTCGTAATCATCATTAGACTGCGAATCTTTATGCATAGTTTCATTCGTATTAGCATAATGAATTATCTGATCAACGAGCAAACATTTTTATTCAATCGACTGCTACAAAATTTGAGTTCTGAAAATAATTTGTATTAAGATCCGCGGTCGACACAAAGAAGTTACGATAGCTCTCATTGTCGCAGTTGCAAATAATATTTTGTCATTTGTCGCCGAAATAATTGATCATAAAAAAAATATTTCAAATGTGTGACTAACATGGTTTTGTACACGAGTTTTTACAGTAGCATATAGTATATTTCTTTGGATTTTATAGTATTAGATTTCATCCAGATCCGACGTAGCTATTTAGCTAAAATCACGACAATTTTTCCCATGTATGAATTGTCATTTCTAACATGATCGTTAGGCCAAATCAGCATAACTATAAGAAACGGCACTAAATAAATAATGATAATTAATTTGATTTTATTGTATATGTATATTGGTACTCTGACCGTCGAAACTGTAATTCGCTTTTCCCAATTCCGTCGAATCGTGGATTCTGTGACTTTGACTTACAGCGATATTTTGAAATATTGGCTATGCAAAAACCATCACAGATGTGTAGATCTAGATATACAGGGTGTCCCAAGAATGTCTCGCAATCCGGAAATGGCGGGTTCCTCGGATTATTTGAAGCAGCTTCTTCCTTTACAAAAATTTTCTCCGAGGCACCGTTAACGAGTTATTAACGAGAAACAGTGACCAATAAGAATCGAGTACGGCTGACGCGAGGCGGCCCAGCCAACCGGCGCGCGAAGCCCAGTTCCGCTCATTGGCTCGGTCGCCTCGCGCCAGCCGAGCTCGCCTCTCATTGGTCACTGTTTTTCGTTAGTAACTCGTTAACGATGCCTCGGAGAAAATTTTTGTAAAGGAAAAAGTTGCTTCGAATGACCTGAGGAACCCGCCACTTTCGGATTGCGAGACATTTTTAGGACACCCTGTATATAAAGGGATAATATCTTTAACGATTCTTTTCATGGATATCATAAATTCAATATATGTGCACTAAAGGTTCAGACTACAGTTAAGCTTCCTCTAATACGATTAATTTGTTTCATTTCGTATCGACCAACGTTAAGTGAAATCAAGAAGTAATACGAACAAATGAAAGCTTTCTGTACGATATTGAAACCCTGTTCTCAGAATGCCTTGATGAAGAAATCGCGTGTCGCGTGAAACTTAAAAATCAAGTAAAATTGAGGTAATATATATACTTTTATTTATTTCAACTGTTCATCGATTAACTGTTATCGGGCGTCCAGTGTTCAGATGAAAAGGATAACGTCACGCGACAGGTGATATAGTACGCCTGATAAGAGCTAAATCAAGAATAAATAAAACAGAAGGTCGCAGCAGCAATAATAAAACTGCAGTAATAACATTCGAGATTAAATATTTCGTATTATTGTGTGTACAAGGTGAATTCCCTGGTTATGTCGGCGACAGTATGTTGAAAACGTTCGCGTTATATGATGATAATCTAAGGTTAGTAAATCGTGCAGTTCTATCTGAATTATAGTACTACTGTTATGACATAGTTCGCGATCGAGGTAATTGATCTGTTTTGATCGCTATCAGCGATAGTAAAATGCTGGTTGATACAGTGAAGCTAGTTACTTCGAGGCGAATGTAACATTCTTTTAGTAACATAAGTAGTGGCGTTAGTGAAATGTTGTGGCGCTACTAATACCGGGCCACGTTATTATAGTTCGATTTGAGAAAGAAATTTAGTCCACCTATGTAGTGCCAACAGGAAAAGTTGTCCCTAAAGAAAATATACCAAATTGATGTAAAGTAATTTCTCCTTAATTCGCGCTCAGATCGCGCACAAAAATTTATTTCTGCTGACACCAAAGGAATTATTTACATTTCTTTCTGAAATTTCACAAAACTACGGTAATTTCTCCCTAATTTGTGCTCAGATCGCGCACAAAAATTTATTTCTGCTGACACTAAAGGAATTATTTAAATTTCTTTCTCGAATTTCACAAAACTACGGTAATTTCTCCCTAATTCGCGCTGAGATTGCGCACAAAAATTTATTTCTGCTGACACTAAAGGAACTATTTAAATTTCTTTCTCGAATTTCACAAAACTACGGTAATTTCTCCCTAATTCGCGCTCAGATCGCGCACAAAAATTTATTTCTGCTGACACGAAAGGAATTATTTAAATTTCTTTCTCGAATTTCACAAAACTACAGTAATTTCTCCCTAATTTGTGCTCAGATCGCGCACAAAAATTTATTTCTGCTGACACCAAAGGAATTATTTAAATTTCTTTCTCGAATTTCACAAAACTACAGTAATTTCTTCCTAATTCCGCTCAGATTGTGCACAAAAATTTATTTCTGCTGACACCAAAGGAATTATTTACATTTCTTCCTGAAATTTCACAAAACTACGGTAATTTCTCCCTAATTTGTGCTCAGATCGCGCACAAAAATTTATTTCTGCTGACACGAAAGGAATTATTTAAATTTCTTTCTCGAATTTCACAAAACTACAGTAATTTCTCCCTAATTCGCGCTCAGATCGCGCACAAAAATTTATTTCTGCTGACACTAAAGGAACTATTTAAATTTCTTTCTCAAATTTCACAAAACTACAGTAATTTCCCCCTAATTCGCGCTCAGATCGTGCACAAAAATTTATTTCTGCTGACACTAAAGGAATTATTTCAATTTCTTTCTCGAATTTCATAAAACTACAGTAATTTCTCCCTAATCCACGCTCATATTGCGCACCAAAATGGTCAATTTGGGTATAGGAGATACGATCATTCGAGCCTTGCGGCTCGTTTTCATAGTTGTTGACAATCGGTAACCATTAAAAACGAGCCGCAAGACTCGAACAATCGTGTCTCCTCCTTCCAAATTGTCTATTTTTGTGCGCGATCTGAGCGCGAATTAGTGAGAAATTACCGTAGTTTTGTGAAATTCGAGAAAGAAATTTAGAGAATTCCTTCAGTGTCAGCAGAACAAAATGGTTCCCGAAGGAATACTACCAAGCCAAAGATAATATAACTTGCCAGAGTTCGGGGAACAACATTATTTTCAGTGTAGTAGCGTATACTAGCGAAAGAGACAACTAATTTGAAGAAATGTCTTTGTGCATGACGCGTGATGCGCAGCATCATGCACAGTGCAGTGGTTTAGATCGTTTGACCGTGTCTGAAGCGGTTCGAGCGATCAATGATATTTGCGACGCACTGACATGCGTCAGATCGACACGGTCGCAATTTCGGCCCGGCATTATATCGGAACCGTGTACTCAGATTACCGTGTTGCCAAGGGGTTGACCGTACAGTAAAACTCCATTTATGTGAACTCGTCGGGAGAGAAGAGCGGAGTTCGTGTAGCTAGGTAGTTTATATAATAAGAGTCGACTGGCTGCTCCCGTTACTTGCAACTTTGCGTTCAAATAACTGGAGTTCACGTTCAGATAAGTGGATTCCCGGAGAGCCCGGCTCCACAAAATCAGTCATTGACGAACATTTCGTTCGCGTAAATGGAGTTCAGAGAAATTAATCGCGTAATATGGCAAGTACGAGCTGTGTTCCGCGTGCATGTATTATTCCAATTAAGCAGTTGCGAAAATCAAAACATGTATAGTTTGTCCTTGAGTATGAAAATGTTCATTGCTTCCCTAAATGTTCAAATACGTTTACCGTATCTTTTCATTTCTTAAAAGAACGACCGAAGCTTCAGTTATTTGTTATATTCTGCACGTCTACGTATAATTTTACACAACGGTTTCTCTTTTTGTCAACCGATATTAATATCTCAGAGAGAGATTCTAGGTACTAAATAAGAAAAATAAATAGATGTAGTTCTATTGTACAACTATCGAGCACGGTATTTAGTTATTTGTGCTTTTTTATTCGAGATTCAGTTATTTGTTATATTCTGTATTTCTACGTATTATTTTACACAACGGTTTCTCTTTTTGTCAACCGATATTAATATCTCAGAGAGAGATTCTAGGTACTAAATAAGAAAAATAAATAGATGTAGTTCTATTGTACAACTATCGAGCACGGTATTTAGTTATTTGTGCTTTTTTATTCGAGATTCAGTTATTTGTTATATTCTGTATTTCTACGTATTATTTTACACAACGTTTTCTCTTTTTGCCAACCGATATTAATATCTCAGAGAGAGAGATTCTAGGTACTAAATAAGAAAAACAAATAGATGTAGTTCTATTGTACAACTATCGAGCACGGTATTTAGTTATTTGTGCTTTTTTATTCGAGCTTCAGTTATTTGTTATATTCAGTATTTGTACGTATTATTTTACACAACGGTTTCTCTTTTTGTCAACCGATATTAATATCTCAGAGAGAGATTCTAGGTACTAAATAAGAAAAATAAATAGATATAGTTCTATTGTACAACTATCGAGCACGGTATTTAGTTATTTGTGCTTTTTTATTCGAGATTCAGTTATTTGTTATATTCTGTATTTCTACGTATTATTTTACACAACGGTTTTTCTTTTTGCCAACCGATATTAATATCTCAGAGAGAGAGAGAGATTCTAAGTACTAAATAAGAAAAACAAATAGATGTAGTTCTATTGTACAACTATCGAGCACGGTATTTAGTTATTTGTGCTTTTTTATTCGAGCTTCAGTTATTTGTTATATTCAGTATTTGTACGTATTATTCTACACAACGGTTTTTCTTTTTGCCACCCGATATTAATATCTCAGAGAGAGAGAGAGAGAGAGAGAGAGAGAGAGAGATTCTAGGTACTAAATAAGAAAAACAAATAAACGTAGTTCTATTGTACAACTATCGAGCACGGTAGCGTGTAAACGGCGTGTCGATCAGCCGTGGATCAAAACAAAGACAGTAGAGTGAAACCAGCCGAGACCTACCCTGATGAGGACTGTAGTCCGATCGCCGACGCGCCCGTCCATCCGGCGATCCGGAGGGACCTTCCGGCAAAGGCGAAACGACGTCGGACGAGCCTCGTCTTGATCCAACGCCAGACGAGTGTTCCGAGTCTCTGCGATGTCTGGCCACGTGGGGCGAATCCTGAGGGGTGCCGTGACCGGAACTCATTGGTGTTCTCAGCGGAGAACCGTGGGAGGAATACGGAGAGGCCGGCGGTTGTATCTTCTCCGTGCCTTTAAGCGAACATCTCGTGTGACGGATTGACCGACGCGACGACTCGGCCAGGAGAGACGATAGACCGATGGTGGATCGCATCGAAATCGAGCACGAGGATCAACGTGTCGTTTTATGCGCGAAGGGACTCGGAGCGACGAGAATCGTGAATCTGCACCGAGATGGTCAGATGCGGGTACCACTATACAGGGTGTCCCAAAAATATCTCGAAATCCGGAAATGGCGGGTTCCTCGGATCATTTGAAGCAACTTCTTCCTTTAAAAAAATGTTCTCCGAGGCACCGTTGACGAGTTATTAACGAAAAACAGTGACCAATAAGAATCGAGTACGGCTGACGCGAGGCGGCCCAGCCAAGCAGCGCGCGAAGCCCAGTTCCACTCATTGGCTCGGTCGCCTCGCGTCAACTGAGCTCGCATCTCATTGGTCGCTGTTTTTCGTTAATAACTCGTTGACGGTGCCTCGGAGAAATTTTTTGTAAAGGAAGAAGTTGCTTCGAATGACCTAAGGAATCCACTACTTTCGGATTGCGATACAATTTTGGGACAATGTCAAAAAGTGTTGGGCCACACTTTTTAACATTTCGTCCGCATGCGATCGTAATTCTTGCTCTTAAATCATTTATGTTTTCTACTGGAGTCTGAAAGACTGCTTAGAGGCGACCTCTATTTTCAATGATGGTGGACACGCAGATGGATACAAAATTATTCAACTAGTAAGTGAAAATTACAATCGACAATTCATGGCATTAGCAATAATCCTCAATCCCTGTTCATAATATCACAATTGCAGTAACTTGATACAAACGCGACCGACGCTGCTCGGCAGCGGCTGCTGGACGTTGGTCGTCGAACAATGCAGGGCGTAAACAAAAGCTAACGATTTACCTTCATCGAACTCAGAACAATATCATATAGCACATCTTTGAATTTCTCTCAGTGCCTGCTGTTACTTTCTGAAGAAAAAAATGCAGCTTACCAATTAAGAAAATTAGATTGAACTTCAGATCTCCTGTATTATTCCACTCACGAGAACATAATTAATATTACATGATGTAGCCCGTCCTACCAAACAACTTTTGTAAGAACATTTTTTTAATAACTATAACTCCTTCCGAGATATCCTGCTGTACTCGCGTAAACAAGACATTCTGTAGATTATAATCGAACACTCTGTATATCTGTCATGGAAACGTGAAGCATAGAGATAGAACTGTCTCTATTTTTATTCGTCTGTAATTTTATTTTAACGTCAAACACTAATTTCGGTAGTACTATCATTTTTGCGAAGACCTCGATAAAGCTCGCCGCAGCTAAGAGGTTAATTAACGCAGTAAAGCGTGAGCACAGTTTGACGAGAGCAGTAAATTTTGGATTATTAGACAAAGGAGCTCCCAGACTATTCTCATCGAAATCGAGTAACCTGTAGAATGTGTGAGTAGAATGTGTCATAAAAGATTTTATCCTTGAAACAGGGAAACTATTTCTCTGTGACGTTTTCTCTATACGAAGCACTAATTTAACTAATTTAGTAGGCAACCTCAACAGTTCTAAAACAACCATGAATACATTAAACGCCAAAGTAGAAAAAAAAGAAACTGAAAACCCGGAATCCTGAGCTTTTATTCTCGGTTTCTCTTGAACATATAATAGAATTGTCGAATTTTTAATTCATGGAAAATGTAGTAAAACATAGAGTCTAATTTCCAGTTGGAGTTACATTTAATTCACGCGACCTCTTGGCCAAACACGACGCGAGTGAAATATAACTCGCGCGGCGTTCAATGTGCTCGTACAATCGTAGAGTAAAATATGTCGGAAGCGTGCGTCATTATTTATTTGAGCATTCAAATTTTTTGAAGATTGAACACTTTATTATTAACGAAGAAAAAGGAGACGCACGATCGCGCGGAAGAAGGAAACGAAAGTTACCAAATGGCGCAAAAATAACAACATGCTAATACGCAATTCTTAAGAGCTATATGTATACAATGTTAAATAAAAATCTGCTGAAGCATATTGACCAACAGAATAGTTCAGCGCGGCGAAAGAAATAAGGAAAATAATAGGATTATCTTTTGCAAGTATGGCTGAAGAAAGAAATTTCTACATTTAGAGACTGACGTTTCATTTTTTAAAATCTCATTCATAAACCATCCGGCTTTGAACATGTTCTATTTGGATTCAGCTAAATGCAGGCGTAGTCGGCAAATTTTTAGATTGGATTTTCTGGAAAACTGGGTCAAAGAAAGAAATTTTATCCCACAGTTTCCAGGTTTATTTTCATGCAAAATAGTATTATGCCATTTATTCCTTTTGCAGTTACTTGGGTGCTTGCCAGATTCACGCCTACTCGCGAATTTTCGAATTCAGTTTTCTCGCAGACCGGATGGATCTCCGATAAACAAAATTTGCTATACTTAAGGCTTTACTTTTCATAAAAAATAACCACTTTTCCGTCGTATTACGATTTTGATATGTTACATGAATATCGACATGATTGTCTAAAAGATTGTGAACAACTTCGTGTTCGTGTACAATGTTGCAAAGATAAATCACGTTACGATCCTTGAAAGCGAATAATTGTTAAGGATCACGAGTGGGCTGCGAATCTTTATGCATCTATGGCATGTACATGATTTTTCAAATGCAGAGAAACGTATAAATTAACAAGGACTAATAGCGTCTGCGTTACTTTTTACAATGAACAATGTCTTAGTTAAAAAAGGAAACTTCTGTTTGATTCTAATAGCGTCTTCATTACTTTTTACAATGAATAATGTGTTAGTTAAGAAAGGAAACTTCTCTTTGATTCCAATTTTTATAAAATTACGTATGAAAATGATTTATGCATCTATGATATGTACAGATTTTTCAAATGCAGAGAAACGTATAAATTAACAAGGACTAATAGCGTCTGCGTTACTTTTTACAATGAACAATGTCTTAGTTAAAAGAGGAAACTTCTGTTTGATTCTAATAGCGTCTTCATTACTTTTTACAATGAATAATGTGTTAGTTAAGAAAGGAAACTTCTTTTTGATTCTAATTTTCGTAAAATTACGTATGAAAATCAGAATTTACCTAGAGATCGACGGTCTCGTCATAAGAAGTTATACACTTAAGTATTATAAGTGTTAAAAGTTAAGTATATAAGTGTTATACACTCATACGAGTACTTGATAACCAATTAGAAATTTACTGCTCAAGAACGAATATTTGTATGAAATAAGAATTGTCTACCTCGATTGCAATAAACAGAAGTCGATTAAAAATATATTTCCTTTATAAAGAAATTTAGTAAGTTGAAACTAATATATTAGGTCTACCGGAAAGTTCTGTCCGATAGTGTCACTTCAATGCACAATTTGGGCAGATGAGACATGATTTATTCGAGCCTTGCGACTCGTTTTTGTAGTCGCCGGTTCTCAACAACGATAAAAACGAACAGCGAGGCTCGAATAATCGAGGCTTCTCTTCCCAAATTGTCAATTGTTGAGTACAAGCTACGCGACAATTGGAGAGAATTCACTGTAATTATATTTCTTATTACTATTAGGTCTACCGGAAAGATCTGTCCGATAGTGTCACTTCAAGTTTCAATCCATATGCACATGTTGATTCGAGACATATATGACTATCTCTCTTTATCATTGCATTTACACGCATGTACTCTCCTAAATAAACTGAAACAAAGATGTCTCGTGTCATTATTAAGCGAGACGCGATCGTGAAAACATGGCTACCGATGATAATGCCAGACCACATGCTGCTTCGGCGACTCGTCAGAAAATCGCAGAGCTAGGCTGGGAAATTCTGTCGCATCCACCATACTCCCCGGACCTAGCACCCTCCGATTATCACTTGTTTCTCTCTTTGCAAAACTTTTTACAGGAAAAAAAATTCAAAACTGAAGCCGATGTCAACCAAGCACTAGTTGAGTTCTTCGCCTCTAAAAATAAATCATTTTTTAAAAATGGCATTTACAAGTTGCCATCGCGCTGGCAAGAAGTCATAAGTAACGATGGAAAGTATATGCTACAATAAATATTATTAAACGTATGAAAATTGTGTTATATTTCGATTCAAAAACGGACAGAACTTTCCGGTAGACCTAATGTATCGTTAAAGATTGAAGATTAACCTGAAGATTCCTTATAATATGTAACATGTTATTGTTTACAAATATGGGATCATTGAAAGTTCTTACTATAATGTAATGCGAAACTAAGGAAGACAATTCCGAAAGGAACACTAAAAGAGAACGCGCAGAAGTGATAGTTCGACAGATGACGAAGAAGGAATTATTCTAAATGATGGAAAAGTGATTACGAAGAAAATTATGACACAGAATGTTTGCTTTTTGCATGCGTTTAACACGCTGGCAAGAAGTCATAAGTAACGATGGAAAGTATATTCTACAATAAATATTATTAAATGTATGAAAATTGTGTTATATTTCGATTAAAAACGGACAGAACTTTCCGGTAGACCTAATAACAGTATTTTTAACACTTTCAACTGTCCTCATCGTTGCCGTGTTTCGTCTGCTCATTTTTCTCATAAATGCATAAAATCCGCTGTCTATTTATTACTTTCATTAATTTCCGTATGAACTTCAACAGTTTAGATTCTTTTAGAATACCATACAATTGTCAACGACTCTAGTTAAAGGTAAATAAAACATTTACTAATCACACTAAAATGTGTTACGAACGCACGTATCACGAATAAACGCAAAAGATCAATTTATAATTTCGCTCTTCAATATTCCCTGAATAATTTCCATTGGTGCTGCAGTAAGTACCGAAGTGATTGAAATTAAACGGCAAATATAGTCTTCAGATCCACGAACTGACTCCGCCTGCAACATCCTACGGATCTTTCGTTGAACAAATGTTTGACATACTCTCGTAGCTTCAAAGACATTCGATACGATAACAGTTATTAACTCGCGCCGCAGACACCGAGTACATGCTTGTAGCCGGACCCTAAAGAGCGCTTTCATATCAACAAAAAAACTGCAATTTCATTTTCCCGCAGAGCGTATTCCGAGCTGACTTTTAGGATAATTGAAAACGACCGAAACTCGTGTAACGCTGACTAAGCTTTGAGGTGATTCTTTCCAGCTGAGATTGCCCATCCACTCTGCGTTATATTTTTTTTCCTTTTTCATAAATATACGAATAAAACAAAAAGCTTGAAAACCCTCTGAACCGGATTTTATCTATTCGCGTATGGATCATGGAAACGCCGGATGCATTTATTAATAAGCCGTATTAAACTTTCGTAAAGCCAATATGTTCAATTATTGTTCTGGAATTAAACAAGTGACAGGTGATAACGGAATATTTATATCGGAAACACTGAGCCAGATTTCACTGACGATATTTCCGCCGATAAAAACTCACGGACAACAGACTTGACAGACAGTAGTTTCAAGTGATATATCCTGCCTTAAAATTAATACACGTAAATCGTTAACGCGTCTACTATGCGAACTTTCCCAATGCTTAATTTAAATGTCCACTTTCCGATCGCATCTGTTATTATTCTCGATTTTATTCTCTTCATTTTTTCACTTTATTTAACTATCTTAATTTTTATCTTTATCTAATCCTCCATTTTTTTCTCTACATTTCATTATCCTGATCACTTGTTGCCTTTTCAAATGTATCTGTTTATTGTATTAGTAATTTTCTTTTCTCTTTTTGATATGCTACTTGTGCGACATATTGTCATATTATTGTAACATAGGGACTTCTCTTCCGTTCATCAAATAAATCATTATTACTATCTCTTGTGATCGACTAATAAGACCTTCTCATTTATTATGTCATTCTTGTCAACTCGATCGTATTTACTCGCGTGGGTGTGGCCCAACGCTTTCAATGAAATAAAAAATGATGTCAATTTGGAGATAATTAATCTATTTTTAAGAAGAGTATACCCCCCCCCCCCTCCCCCCGTGAGGTATTTATACAGATTTCACGAGACAAGAATTTGTAAACTTGAAAGTACCATGATTACCAGCAGTTTTACACCAAGTGTAAAAAATTCAAATTCATGAAATATACATATGTATATGGTAGAATGCACGAGATATTCCGGAAAGAGAAATACAGAAATAAAGTACAAATAAAATATTGAAAACTTATGAAGAAATAAAATTAATGTTTTCGTTGACACGATACAAGATTTATATGCAGTGTTGAGACGATTTGTATGCATCTGCGCAACATGTTCCTTAAGTTTTGTCTGCGTACATGAATTTGAGTATTAGAATGTTCAAAAACAAGAATCCCTCAGATTAAAGCGAAGTATTCGTACGAAAGGAAGAAGCACTTTTGAGAAAAGTTCTCTCTAGAAAAACCAATACTGCGGATTCGTGAAAATGCAATCACATGATTCCTCGTACTTGAAGCAAAAGGCGGACAGCTTCGATACTGCTACACAAGCACGCTCGCGAACAGATTATTGACAACGACAATATTGCTACAATCGCGAAAACTAAATTAATGCGCAGAAAATACCATGGAGATAAAATAATACCATATATAATAATTAATAATAATAATATATATATGTAATATTATATAAATATATAATAATTAATAATAATAGTATATATATAATATTATATAAATATATAATAATTAATAATAATATATATCTATATAATATTATATAAATATATAATAATTAATAATAATATATATATAATATTATATAAATATATAATAATTAATAATAATAATATATATATAATATTATATAAATATATAATAATTAATAATAATATATATATATATATATATAATATTATATAAATATATAATAATTAATAATAATAATATATATATAATATTATATAAATATATAATAATTAATAATAATATATATATCTATATAATATTATATAAAAAAATATATATATAATAATTAATAATACCATATAATGGAAATAAAATAATACCACTCCGAGATGAATGTATCGTGCAATGTTCTCCTTAAGCTTGAATATTCGTAACATGCATATCTCTGATCGCAGCGCGGAATATGGAAAAGCATCTAAAGTTGAAACGTTGAAAATGTAGCAGATTTCGGATAAGCCGAGAAATTACAGATACTCGAGCAAGTTTATGCGTTAACTTTCGGGATCCTGACCCGACCACGGTCTGAACCGAATCGAGACACAACTATCCACACGCTCGCAAATATTTTAGTATTACACCGCAAGGAATGTCTGCATGTTTTCCGCAATTTCTTAACCACGGACGACAACAACTTTATGTACGAAAGCACGGGTAAAACGCTACGATCTGTTTTCTTTGAAATCGCGATAGCTATGTAGACTTTGTTTTCTGACCTTTTTACGCTGGTCGCGAATAATTATTTACGTTCTACCTTTTTATTTGACCAATTGTATTTTGCATTATGTAGTTTCATATTTTAGATGAATTTAGATGAATTTAGATGAATAGATGTGATTTCACGATGTCACGGTGAAATTAAAGATTTTACGTCAAGAATAAAAATGACAGTTTTCATTTCAAGATTAGCTGGCGAGGATCAGTTAAATGGAACATGACTATTTCACATGCAATTTGTTTTATTGGAGTGAAGATTTTTCTGCTCGGAATAGTTATGAAGAATTATGGCAAGAAATATTTTGCTAAAAGAACATTAAAAAGGTATTACGAAAATTTAAAGAAATGTAGTCTAGTATGACAATCGTTGCAATACTACACCCGTTTAATTAACCCCTTAATGCACAGTTTTTTTTAAAAAGGCCGGCCAAAAAAATCAATTTTTTAAATGTAAAAAAACACAATTTAGAACGTTGTCTTGGCAAGAAAATTCCAAAAATACAAAAATAATCAAAATTTTTATTGCAATTTTGGATTTTGATAACATTGCAGAGAAAATAGTCGAATATTGTAATATTACACGCACATCGACCTTTTTTATCTTTCTTTTCGAATTCCCATTTCAGAATAAACATTATTATCAGTAAAAATATTTATTTATACTTTTAAAACATAAATAATAACAATATACTAGTATTTATAAAATTAATCAAAATTTTCTTTTGTGTGATATATTTCGAAACAAGGTGCAGAGCACATAGCCCAACATTGCAACTATTATACATGTAACGACTCTCTTTTCTTTTCCTTTTTCCTTCGCTATCTCTTTTAGCACAACACACAGCGCAATATCTTGTGGCAATATCTTATAGCAACATAAAGTACAACGCCGCTCGAATTATCTCGAGTGTGCACAGTTTGGCCAGTTTAACGCGCTCGAGTTAACTCGAGCGTGCACGTTAAGGGCTTAATAAATGACAATAATAATATCTAAAAGAAGATCAAACAATTTGGTTATGTCAAGGTTATGATATGCAATTTGTTTTATTCGAGTGAAGATTTTTCTGCTCGGAATAGTTATGAAGAATTATGGCAAGAAATATTTTGCTAAAAGAATATTAAAAAGGTATTACAAAAATTTAAAGAAATGTAGTCTAGTATGACAATCGTTGCAATACTATACCCGTTTAATTAACCCCTTAATGCACAGTTTTTTTGAAAAAGGCCGGCCAAAAAAGATCAATTTTTTAAATGTAAAAAAACACAATTTAAAACGTTGTCTTGGCAATTTGGTCCAGTTTCGAAAAAGTTATTTCTTTTTTCAAAAGACGTCGAAATATTTCAGGGAGTGCTGTCAGCATTCGGTCAGAGAAAAATGGCATTCCGGGATTCCCGTTCGCAGAAGCGTCGAGTCCCCGTAGAAACAATTTTACGTGCCAGCGCGAAACGATGTCCCAAAAAGCGCGGACTTCGAGAGCGACTCGGTTGGCTATCTTTTAATCAGAGACACGTCGAACACGTCATAGCTCGTCGATCCGACGCGGTTCAATTACTCGGCACGACCGATCACCGTGGAATCAATGAACGTCCGATGACGAATTCCGCTCGCGTCTCGTGCGACGACAACTGCCTCGATCTATCCCGTGATCGTTTAATAATCGAACAGTATCGTCGTAGAGAGGCCGCGTGTACGCTACGTTTTCCAATATATCGTTCGCCCCGGGAAAAAAAAGTGGAGCAAATCGAATTATTTCGCACGTACTCGATTCTATCGGCGAACGCGAACGGTATGGTAAACATCGTGGTCGGAGCGAGCGCGGAGGACGAGTCCTCGTGCAAAAAACAGCCGTACGTGTCAAACGAATCCTCCGCGAAGCTTGCGAGAGAGTGAAAAAAAGTTCGTCGCGAGCTAAAATTCTGGGAGCCGTTAAATTCGGATTCGGTTTTAATTCTGCTACGAATTTCAATCCGTCGCATGTTTTCTCCAAGTGTTTCCGTTAATTGCTCATGAACGATGTGCTCGGCCTGTTTGACCGCGAACGGTAATGGCAACGAATTAGACTTGGCGAACATATATTTCGACCAGGAAATACAAATGACTGCAGATGCTATGTGTCTCTCAACTGTATTGCATATGCTTCATTTGAGCCGTTTATTTTGAAAGTGGCACAAGTCACTTTACCGTAATGAAAAGTGGGGATTTTTTAAATGTTTATACGAAATTATTTCTACTGAGAAAAATATCAGTATCCTGAGATAACAGATACAAGTGAATCTTCTCGAAAGTTAGCATCCGTATTTTTAAACGTGTTCAAACGCAAACCCTTAAATATGTCGACTTAAAAGCAAAGTGACCGACTTAAAAACAAAGTGACTTATGCCACTTTCAAAATAAACGGCTCATTTGACGATAGCAATTGATTTCTGTGTTAAATAAAATATTACTTGAAATACTTAATCCGGTTTCACGAATACAGGATAAATATTTAAAATATATATTTGAAAATATGAAATATGTAATATTATAAGTACGAAATATGAAATATGTATATATGCATATTGTTAAAAGCAAACAGCTGACAAATATTCCAATCGTATTCAATAATTAAGAGAAACATAAGAAAATGTTTATTTTTTCCTTACAACTATTAATCGTGAGAAATAGAATTTCAAATAATTAATAGCTCAGATATGTGAAATACTGTTCGAAATAATTGTTTACAGTGCATTTTATGAAAATACTGCTTCAATTAATAACTTTCTTTATCACAACATAAATAACTATTTTCAATACACTATCTGTACACAGCTATCTCTATGTCGTCAAATAAATCTTGAAATATTATTTAATAGAGAGAAGATTATTTCATTAATCATTACCAATACTTTCTCAAATATTTTTACCCAGGTCCGATTAGATTTATTATGTTAGTAATGTCGAATTAGATTCTAATTTCGCTGCATTACGATTGTTTAAATAGCACCTGTCGACGCTGATTTCGATTTGCCCTTTCACCACGCGATTTATCGTTTTGTATCACGCGCATTGTCAGAGTTCGAAGTATGAAGTTATTTATTCGTAGGAGAAATTTGACTTTGAATAGAACGAGAATAATAGAAATCCGTGTTTCTGTCTCCTGCGTACCATTATTCGAAAATTTGAGCATGCACTGGAAAATCGAACGGTTTATTGGAATATCGTTAAAAAAAATATCTATGCTCTGTCCGATCGAAATTGTTGAGGTTGCATTTCTAAAATCGAATAATTCCGAAAATAAATTACACCGTTCGTAAAGATCACCTGTCGATAAATTCGAACTGCGGACTTTCAAAAGAGCAGGCTTTTGTGCATTGATTCGACGGTATTATCCCGCAGAAATAACGTGCGCAACGTATGTATCTGTTTGGTTGGCGTACTGTATCGATTTCGTTTTTCGAGAATGACGAAAAAGTTGCTACATTCGGTACGAAAATTATTTTACATAAAAACGGAAATACTGTCAAATACCCGAAAAAAAACAGATGGATGAATCATTCGAGATATCCAACTAAAGAAACGAAACGATCGGCTGTATAAACTATGAATATAACAGCTGGATCTTCGAGCTTTTACATTTTATAGTACATGTGTGTGAAATATGTCAAATACAGTCGAACTAAAAGCTTTGGGAACATTGTTCACTATTAACTTTTATATAACAATTGCAGAAAATTGCAATGCTGAAAGATTCGATACATTCGAAATCCAATGAATATTTTACAATTATTGTTATGATTCTATTTGTGCAAGAAATCGAGAAACGAATTTTAACAACAACAAAATAAAATAAAATTACATTCACAAAATGATCGAAGCAATTGTTTGTTCATATCAAATCAATTTCACGATTTATTATTTTAAATATTCGCTACTTGATGGATGTATAATAATTCACGAAAGTATTTAAAACAGTACAGCTTTTTTTATTTGAATTTTTTTCAGATAGTATGTGATTATTTTGCATTAGATTATATGTGTAAGAGTCTCTTAAAAAACTTGCAACTCGATAAAATAATAAAATAATTTAATTAGCCTGAACTGTCACAGTGATTCTAACTGTCACAGCGATTAGTATACTAGGATCACAATAGATCGTAAATAAAAATTGCAAGAAATGTATTAATCTACATCTAGACAAGCACTTGATTGCTACTTAATTCCTAACTAGTGTAAAAAGAGGCATGAGAAATTAAGCTCTTACTACAGAATGAAATAAAAATAATACATTGAGGTCACACATAACCCCAGTATACCAGTAAAAGGTTAAAAAATGGTGGAAATCGTTATTTTAAAATAACTGCGATAAATATGAAGCCTTTTTACACAGTTCAATAACTCTGGCTTATCCTACATAACTGACTGAAATCTACAAAAAGCATTTCTCAAATTCACATTACACGTTCGGATCAAAATATAAGAAAACGTAGCATTCAGAGTTTTCTTTATTCCGAGCTATTGCAATTTTTTTCAAAATTTATTTGCACATTATCTAGTAAACCAGTCCTCCTAAAACTGAAAAAAGAACTAAATTTAATTCGTCGCGCGAAATGTTTAAAACATTATCCACGTTAAGAGCTGTAGAAATACTTTCGCGAAACACTATGTATTCAGATCTGGATGTATTTGAAATAACATTATTTGAAGCAACATGTTATTTATTTCATAATTATTTATAGAGATAAATATACAGACATAGGTCTGCGATCACTTTTGAAATAACATGATTATAAATATCATTTCAAGCAACGCGTTGCTTTATTTTATAATTATTTGAAATAATTTTGAAGTTTTTCAGAATTAATTATATATATATATAATTAATATTAATATATATACTTCAAAGTTATTTCAAATAATTATAAAATAAAGCAACGCATTGCTATATATATATGGTGATTCAAATACCAGCTCTGAGTACTGACATTCTCATCGACATTTCTGCAAAATAAAATAACCGATCTGATCATACTATAAAGATCATCCGACACTGAAAAGCATTTTTCAATTATAGATCTATTTCAATAAAACAACGATTTTCTTGCGCGACAATATTCGATCGATCCAAACAAAATTATATCAAAGATGGACTTATCGAAGAAAGAATTTCGCTCGAAGCGAATCAATATAAAATTATATTAAAACAAAACATTGTATTTCACATGAAACAAAGAATAACGAAATCATTGTTCAAAATAGCTACTATCTCGAATGAAACGACATCATTTTCATTATCGAAAAAAACAGCATTGAAAACAACGATTCAAGAAGAACATTTCCAAAAATAGTCGATTCTCATTTTCCTCTGAAATCAAAGATTTGCCCAGACCTGTGCAGGCTCTCCTAAACAAACCCTAATGAACGACTCACGGTCGCGATTCTAAATC
This sequence comes from Megalopta genalis, assembly GCF_051020955.1. NCBI lineage: Eukaryota > Metazoa > Arthropoda > Insecta > Hymenoptera > Halictidae > Megalopta > Megalopta genalis. Next base: position 2,472,003 of record NC_135030.1, read on the forward strand.
ACACGTACAAGACACCGCTCGGGAATTTTGACTCGGTTCAAGCACGAGGATTCGTTCTACAACTCCGAGCGCCCCGGACACCCCGACGACTCCCTGCGGGAGGATCGAGTGCGGCACCATGTAATCCCCCACTCTAGACAATTACATTTCATCCTCCATCCAAATACGTCGCCGATGAGGCGAACTTCAAACACGACGTTCAACGGAGTAGAAGCTTCTAAGCGTAACTCAAACAACGGGGCCGGGAATGGTCTACCCCGGCTAGTCGGACTAGCGCCGTTAAGGGTAGAAAGCGAACCACCACCACCGGTTAGATCCTTCGATCGCGGTCCACCAACGGTCTCCGTTCGCCGGAAATCACGGTATCACTGGCCGAGGCGAGGCGAGGCGAGTCGAGGCGGGGCGGGGCGATGCGAGGCGAGGGTGTCCTCCGCGCCCGGCGCCCGGCTAATATACCTTGGTGAAGGATCGGCGAGTGATGAGAAATTCCGGAGAGAACGGCCTGGTGCGTAGGTGGAGAATGAACGAGACCGGCGGGTCCGAGAGGGTTGACGAAACCGTGGATCGGATTCCCGTGCATGGGATTGCCGTGGATCGAGCGCGATGGTACCATTCCAGGCAAAGGTATCCCTCTCGTTTGTATCTCGTGAGAGGCGGAGACCGGCACGACGTTCGCAGCCGGATGACCAGGAACGGGACTACCGCCATGTATGGAGCCTCTCCTGTGCTGCGACATAATTGGAATTCGATGACGGGCGACGAGGACGAGATACGTACGGCCTGGGCGGGAGGATACTGCGCGCGGGGAGAGGAAGGGGGCCCTTAATGTTCCCTGGAGATCGACGACATCTGTACGATCGAATTCGTCGCCGAGAGCCGGATCTCGTTCGGGAGCCTCTTCTTGCCCGCGCGGTTCGATATCCCTCGACTTCACTCGATTCGATTCGATTCGTGGGAATCGGCGCCTCTTGCCGTTAAACGATCGTTCGGAGAGGTCGATCGCGCCTCGGAATCAAGTCTTGGCCGGAGCTCGTCGGAATGATTTTTCTTCGGTTCGAACGAAATCGCCGCGATCGCGGCTGATCGATCCCACGATGGCGTTAAAAACGCGTGTCAAGGATAAAACGGTGAACTGTCCGGATAGAAGATGCTCTTGGTTCGTCGTTAGGTAGAAACGAGAATCACACTTCAAGGTACACTGTGGAAATCCCACGACGATACGGAAGCTTTTCGATGTAGATAGAAAAAGGTTGGACCTCGTTAACAAGCAGAAATCACTGAGATCACTGGTGGTCCCGCAGAGGTGTTAGAATAGTGTATCGATAGACGGACGACGAAGAATGTTGGCGCGTTTCGTTCGATCCGCATCGGTTAATGACTCGTTCCGCGGATGGCTCGCTGAGGAATGCAGGCCGACTTCCGTGTACCACGATTATCGCGCATCCTTCCGCAGGAATAATTAACGTCGTTCGGCCGGCGGGATGACGGTCCCTCGTGTCACGCGAATTTCACGGACTCTGCTCGCCGAGATTTATCGTGGAGCGTTTACGCTGGGGCTGAAGAGTTGCGACTACGCCGTTCGCGTCGCTCGGCCAATGGATCGCGTGGGCACGAGAAATCCGACGGGATCGATGCGTCCGATATGTGTAATTCAGGATCTATCGTTGCGCCGGTCCTTCGAAACGGGACCGCGATTATTTTCAGCCTTTTACACTTTACCACCCGGAAACGCCTCGATCGGGTGTCGATTTGGTTTCCTTGGGAAATCCAGGCGAGTTGCACTGCACCGAAGATATCGGAAACGTAGGCGCAGGTTGGACGACACCGCGAGTCAACACCGAGAGAACGCGCACGGCAATAAATTCCTGCCGCTTTTCGCACAGTATTATTCGTGGCACCGGTGGGAGCTCGTTTCGAGCATCAATTATTAACGAAAGCAGCGCACGCGTTTTAGAAACCGAGTCGCGGCACGTGTTGGCCGCTGTCTCAGTCTCCTCTAGCCGGCTATCGAAGCCGATACTACTCTACTCGGCGGCTCGGAACGCGGCTGGCTCTCCTCGCCTCGTCCGATCGTGCCCGATGCCTTCTTATGATCCGGTCTCGCCGTGTCTCGGCCTTATCCGACTCGGCGAACTTCCTTATCACCTCGCACCAACCGTTACGCTATCCGACGACGATCCAACGTCCTCGACCGAGCCGCGCCAGGAGAAGTACGCGACCGGTCACCGGCCGCGACCTTGCTACTCACGACTTGTTGATTTAAGACACTTGTTGGGTGTGACCGTAATCGCGGCCACCCTTGATATGTATTTCGGCGGGGTTACTTATAGCACTGATAATTAGAATCTCGGGACAGTGAACACTCGGAACGTAGCGCCGCGTGTTTAGCTGCTTCGGTCGCGGGCAAGAAGCCGACGCGTATGCCAACACCAAAACGGGTGAACGTTGACTCCGTCGACGCTTTCGACGTAGTTGGACACAAGAGGATCCAAGACGACGGAATATATTTTAATATATATATATATTCTGAACACCGATGCGAAAGAGATGTTGCACCGTGAGCCGCTAAGAGGTAGCTAAGACGTCGATTGACAGCAGACAGAGGTTCGATATGCACGTTCGATATGCACGTAGGAATCGCAACGGGCAGGGAAGACACCGGTGTCTCGTGCCCCGACGTATCTCGAGCCGGCACTTCAATCACAGCGGCCGCAAGAGCCGAGGTGCGTATCTTCCGAGACGTTCGATCGCCGGGAATCGAGTCACGTGATTAAGAAGGATCACCGGGAGAGAATTATCCACAGGTGGAACTTGTTCGTCGGGCGGGGTGCACTTTTCCGCGAGAGAGGGTCCACGTGTCTAGCAGCTCGGGGCGTCGAGGAAGAGAAAAAAGAGCCGAACGGAACCGGCGTATATTATTCCGCGTTCCACACGCGCACGCACACACGGGGATCGAGACGCCACCCGGCAAGTTTGCGAGCCGAGAGAGCAGGACTCGCGACGAAAGGTACGACCCGGCGAGCGATTAAAAATCGCGGATGCCGGCGGCCAGTGAGCGACCGTCCGCGAGCGTAGTCAGCGAAACGAGTATTCCCGAGCGGGGAAACGGCGCTAGCGTATTTTCCGCGAGCACGTTTTTGGCGGCGGTTGCGGGAGCGTCGCGACGCCGGCAGCGTCGGGGTGAGTCGTCCGTGTGCGACAGGGAGCGGCCGCGCGAACACTGAAACCAACCCATGCCTCCTCCACCACCGACAACACAACCACCATCGACGATGCCGCACCCTCTCCTCCACCAGCAGCCTGCCACCACCGGTGCTGCTGCTGGCTGCTGCTGCTACTCTACCGCCTGCTGCTAGTGCCTACGCCAGTGTTCGTTGGTGCCGCTGCTGCTACTACTGCCGACTGCTGCCGCCACTGCTGCTACTACTGCTTCTACTATTACTACTACTACCTGGCCGTCGTCGCCACCACTACCTGGCTAACCGCCTACCCTTGCGCGCCGCTACTACCACTATCGCCAGCCACCATCCTTACGACCACCATCAGCGACCGCCTCGCCGACCCGCCGGATTCTCTACCCTTCAGCCACTATCCATTGCCACCACCCTACCCTGCCCTGGCACACCGTTTCCCCTGTGTAGGTGGAGAGGCAGCCTCCCCTTCGTCTATCCCCTTAGCTACCGGCGCGACGCAGCGCGGCGGCGGTGCAGCAGGTAGATACTGACGACGCTACTACTATCTATCCCCCCCTTCTCTCTCCTTCTTCGACACCCTCCACCTTCGAACTCTGCCATCCCCGCGATATATACCTACCCCGAGCGGTCTACTCCCTTTCTCTTTTACATTCCCATCCCTCTGCGCTCGCTACCCCTACCAATCCCTCTCCACCACCACCGCCGCCACCACCACCCTTCTTCTTCCTACCCCTCTCTATCGTCCTCTTCGCTCTTTCTTCCCGACACATCGAGCCGCGTGCGTGCCTACGTGCACGCCGGTTGTACGAGACGGCCGCGTACAGAGACTCGTACAGGGTGTACCGGCCACCTTCGTGTCGCGATACACGGGCGCGTTAGGCGTGCGTAATTACTCGTCGACGCCGTTGCACCCGCGACGCGACCAACCACGTTTGTATGTTAATGAACGCCCGGCTACACTAGTTTCTCGCTGTGACGCGGGTCGATGGACTTTGTAAAGTAGTCACTCCGCGCGAGTTATGTTGCCGTCGCGCGGACCCGTACCGCACGTCGGCCAACGAATTGAGGCATCGGGGGATCCCCGAAAATCGTGTACACGGAGAGTTCTGTATACAGTTTCGAATCGAGGATATCGCGGGAAGAGGCTCGCGATGGGAATGGTCGATGGGAGAGCGATATAAGTATGCTCGAATGAGATTTCAGGTGTTCGTTGTCGCGACCGATGCTAAATCTAAGAAGCGTTCATTGTGGCTGGAATGATTTCCCTTGAAGACTGAATTTGTTTGGATTTTGTATCGAATTTTTATTGAAACATATTGTTACGGCGACTTGTCCGAATCAAGTCGCTGTAATGTGAAACTACCCTGTTGCGAACAACTCCTTAAAGAATAATAGAAGATAGGGGTTGTGCCACGGAGGTGTGTTACCAACGGGCAATCGAAGAGTCGAGATCAGACCGTCGAACGATCAACATCCCACTTCTGAAAGATCGGAATTGTTATTTGTATCGAATTGTGTTATAGTTAATATTCTTTATTGTAAAGAAAATGCCGCGACGCGAGAGAAATGGTGTAATTCGCAACGATGTGCTCGAATAAAGAAATTCACTAGATCGTTTTCTATAGAAGCGTTCTAGTGTTTTCAATCATTATTTAACAAAAGGTATGAAAGATGTCTTAGACAGTGTCCATTAAAAGTCAAAGTCCATTAAAACAGTTTAGTTTTAATGGATTAAATATCTGTGGTTGTGACGAAGGACACCGCGTGTCACATATTTTCACATTCGAGATAACGTCGCTTAAAGTTCTCACCGCTAATTTTTTGTGTTAATAGTGTCATCTTTTATCTTTTTTCTTTTTTTTTTGAAGCTACCGAAGTTGTGTTTCTCTGTTTTTTTAATTTTCTTTTTAGCCTACCGAATTTGTGTTCCTTTGTTTTTTATGAGTCTATCGAATTTGTTTTCCCCGATTGTTTTATTTATTTTTTTTTTTTTTGAGCCCATTGAATTTGTTTTCGTGAGGTATTTTGACAAGTACGTAATTCCTATATTCTACAGTTCAATTAAATAGATCGTTTAGCTTTATCTTATCCTAAATAAAAATGTCTCGTTCATGACAGTGCCTCCTTCAATACTCGTTTTATATCTTTGGTCGTTTTCTCATTCATTTCTATGGTACAATAGAGCTCTATATCCTGTCTAATAAACAGTATTATTATTATAAATATGCACTATGATTCAAACTAGAATTATATAGCTCGTTTAGCTTCATCTTATCCTAAATAAAAATGTCTCGTTCATGACAGTGCCTCCTTCAATACTCGTTTTATATCTTTGGTCGTTTTCTCATTCATTTATATTGTACAATAGAGCTCTATAGCCTGTCTAATAAACAATATTATTATTATAAATATGCACTATGATTCAAACTAGAATTATATAGCTCGTTTAGCTTCATCTTATCCTAAATAAAAATGTCTCGTTCATGACAGTGCCTCCTTCAATACCCGTTCTGTATCTTTAGTCGTTTTCTCATTCATTTCTATTGTACAATAGAGCTCTATAGCCTGTCTAATAAACAATATTATTATTATAAATATGCACTATGATTCAAACTAGAATTATATAGCTCGTTTAGCTTCATCTTATCCTAAATAAAAATGTCTCGTTCATGACAGTGCCTCCTTCAATACCCGTTCTGTATCTTTAGTCGTTTTCTCATTCATTTCTATTGTACAATAGAGCTCTATAGCCTGTCTAATAAACAATATTATTATTATAAATATGCACTATGATTCAAACTAGAATTATATAGCTCGTTTAGCTTCATCTTATCCTAAATAAAAATGTCTCGTTCATGACAGTGCCTCCTTCAATACTCGTTTTGTATCTTTAGTCGTTTTCTCATTCATTTCTATTGTACAATAGAGCTCTATAGCTTGTCCAATAAACAATATTATTATTATAAATATGCACTATGATTCAAACTAGAATTATATAGCTCGTTTAGCTTCATCTTATCCTAAATAAAAATGTCTCGTTCATGACAGTGCCTCCTTCAATACTCGTTTTGTATCTTTGGTCGTTTTCTCATTCATTTCTATTGTACAATAGAGCTCTATAGCCTGTCCAATAAACAATATTATTGTTACTATTATTATTATTATTAGTATTATTATAAATATGCGCTATTTCCATAAGAATTGAAATACGCTTGTCTATGGTAAGTTTGCATGGATCGAGTCGCTTCGAAGAGGTTGTACCTTGGAAGGTCGACGGCTGAAAAGAAATACGCAGTGGTCGTTTTCCTCGAACACCATAATGGTCATTAATTGTTGGTAGCCTCTCTCTTGGTTGTCACCGGAAATCGCGTTGCTACGGCAATATCGTTCGCCAGTTATCGTTTCGACGTCAATCGCGCCGGTTCGATGCCCCGTTTTGTTACCTGGTATTGGTGTACGGTTGATAAATTGAGTTTGAGGAAAATGGAAATTCGTTTCTGGATTGAAAACCGGTCGGAAAGCGAGGTAGTAATGGATTGTACATTTTTTTTTTTATGGTGATCGCACGAGAAATCCAATATAATGGCTGGCAAAGCATCTATTTTTCCACCGTTACAAAACAATCGTGTATTCCAACACAATTTCGCGAACGATGAAACGCGCGAAGGGAAAGAAGTATCCGAGAGTTCTTTTTTATAGCGTCGATAACTCTATAGCGTCGTCTGATGCGTTATTAATAGCTTCCTTGTAGTAAAGAAAATTATATGTACATATATAATACATAATAATAATAATAATAATAATAATAATAAAATAATAATAATAAAATAATAATAATAATATATAATATATATATATATATATATATAACACATATAATCGACCTAAAATATATTTTATACAGAATTTGTTGGAAACTAATTTCAGATCAAATTTTAAATATTGGTTTAAGTTAGAAGTCATTAACGTCTTCGAATGCATATTAATTAATGTTTTAAAGAGTCAAATCTTCTTTAACTAAAATAAAAAAAAGGATTTGGTCAATGCAATAAATTTTAATCAGTAGACTGCACGTTCGTAAGTAAATTTCTACTTTTGTAGCTTACTAAAAAATGTCGTCATTAGTACATAATACAGTAATAGTAATATAATAATAATATAGTAATGCAAAATATTTGATTGACGTTGTTATTAATTGCTAATATTTCTTAACTTTACAATACTATGGCATTAGTGTTTCATAAGAAAGTTTAGCGTAATCGTTCATGAGATTGTGAAAGTGGCAGACAATTTGTCAGGCATATTTTTAAGTAGTTCGCAAACTATGTAAGCGATATTGAATTCTATGCGATCGGAAAGAGGGACAATTTTCATGCTCTCTAAACGAATGCACCGGTAACCAAATTTCATCTGCTGATAACTCGTAAAAGGTCACGGAGACAGTGAGCAAACTAGATTAAAAATCGATCAGTATCACAATCACCAGTTCCCGAGCACCTAATCATTTCGAAGGTAAGCGCGCAATGAACGAGCAGAAAGTTGAATTCCGTTGTCGTCCGCGTCGCGCGATTAATCGTTGTAACGAGGTCTGATATTAAATTCCTCCGCGAGTCGAGTGCCAAAAACACTGTTACGCGATGAGGGAAATTACCTTTTTACTTACTACATAAGCATGTGATTATAATTGCTTTATAAGTTGTTTACCAAAATTCATTGCACGAACATTTCCACTAAATATTACAGGTATTGCACGTCGAATTCATCGATTTGCAGAGCATATTTACCCTTGCTCGAATGAAATTCATTTTTTCGCAGATCATATTCGCCTTTTCGCAAATCAAATAGACCGTTTCGCACATCATATTAATTTTCTGGGTGTCGTGGGAGTAAAATAACGTAACTTCAAATATCGTTTGGAAACCGTGCTTTTGGAAATTACTGTAGGCACTGAACGAAGACAATCGTATGAAGTAGAATTAGTTTTTAATAATGTAAGCCTTCACAGGGTCTAGGAGCTGCACGATCTATTTTGTTTTGATGCAAGTTCAATTTGGTTTAAGGGCACTTTTGAGCACCTTATCCGGTTATACCCTCTTTCATGTGGAGATTCTAGATCGACAAGATTTATATTGTTACAGTGTTGATTAATTTTTTCGCTCTTTCTGAGGTTTATGATTTTTTTTTCAAACAAGATTTTCGATTAAAAAATCTGAAACATATAATAAATATATTAGGTCTACCGGGAAGTTCTGTCTGTTTAAGAAATGAAAGGAGATAATGGATTTTTCATAAATTTAGTAATATTTATTGTACAATATAATTTCCTCTTGCCAGCGTGATGGCAATTTGTGAGCAACATTTTTCAAAAATATATGTCTCACATGAATATGTGCATATCTATTGAAATTTGCAGTGACATTATCAGACAGAACTTTCCGGTAGACCTAATATAATATAATTTGGCTGAAGAAAGAATAGTATAGATCTCCTTGTCCCGTTATATCCTTTATGAAAAGCAAAAGAAGTTGGACAACATCCGATGGAGGAAAAAAAAGGCCAGGAAGAACAAGGAAACAAATGCACGCTTCAATAGCTATTGATTAACCAAAGAACCATTTTGCGGTTGATGGATTCACATTCCTTGGCGAGGACAACGAGCATCGATATACGATCGACGATCTACCACTGTCTTTTATCCAGACGGACGTGTATAGGTCGGCGAGAAAAAGAACGGCGCCGTCATTCGTTGCGGTAATGCCTTTCTGTGGAACGGCAGCAGAATATTTCGTTTAGACGCGAACTGGAGGGTGCTGGGACGAGCCAAATCCCCGAAGTCGTTTATTAGCCGACGAGAAACCACGTGCGATGGCTACGAACGACTTGATAAGTGTGGCTCAGTCCAACTTCACGCAATCCGATTGTTCCTATTTACGGGACCGGAAAGAATGGCGTGATTAAACCCTGACCGGAAATAGCATGTCCAATACAGATTCGTTCCGCACGCCAGATTTTAATAACGATAATAACTGATTTATTTAGGAGCTAACTCTCACGATACGCGGCGTAGCATTTTATTCGGAAAGTGTGGGTAAGTGTTAGGTCTACCGGAAAGTTCTGTCCGTTTTTCAATCGAAATATAACACAATTTTCATACATTTAATAATATTTATCGTAGAATATACTTTCCATCGTTACTTATCACTTCTTGCCAGCGTGATGGCAACTTGTTTTCATTTGAAAAAATGAGGGTGCCGACATGTTTTGGCTTCAGTCTGAACCGCCGGTCGGGTATTATTAATGCAACTTTGCTAAATATTTTACCAAAGAAGCCGGTGTGCAAAAGTATTTTTTGCATAACTCCTCCGGTAGAGGATTTAAGGTATTTTTCAGTTCACTTCTATATAGTAGGAAGTATTTGAATAAACATATCATCAAAATAGGATACAAAGATTCGAAATGTATTTACTAGTTTTAAGAAGTTGGCTACTCTGATTAGAGCTATCGATAGTAAAAAAAAACATTCGACAGTTTTCGGTAATAATAGTGCTATCGATAGTTCTCCACCTCCACCATAGTTCTCCTATAGAACATTTTATGGCATGCTAGTAGGTCTACCGGAAAGTTCTGTCCGTTTTTGAATTGAAATATAACACAATTTTCATACATTTAATAATATTTATCGTAGAAAATACTTTCCATCGTTACTTATGACTTCTTGCCAGCGTGTTAAACGCACGCACAAAGCAAACATTCTGTGTCATAATTTTCTTCGTAAACACTTTTCCATCATTTAGAATAATTCCTTCTTCATCATCCGTCGAACTATCACTTCTGCGCGTTCTCTTTTAGTGTTCCTTTTGGAATTGTCTTCCTTAGTTTCGCATTACATTATAGTAAGAACTTTCAATGATCCCATATTTGTAAACAATAACATGTTACATATTATAAGGAATCTTCAGGTTAATCTTCAATCTTTAACGATATATTAGGTCTATCGGAAAGTTCTGTCCGTTTCTCAATTGAAATATAACACAATTTTCATACATTTAATAATATTTATTGTAGAATATACTTTCCATCGTTACTTATGACTTCTTGCCAGCGCGATGGCGACTTGTAAATGCCATTTTTAAAAAATGATTTATTTTTGGAGGCGAAGAACTCAACTAGTGCTTGGTTGACATCAGCTTCAGTTTTGAATTTTTTTCCTGTAAAAAGTTTTGCAAAGAGAGAAACAAGTGATAATCGGAGGGTGCTAGGTCCGGGGAGCATGGTGGGTGCGACAGAATTTCCCAGCCTAGCTCTGCGATTTTCTGACGAGTCGCCAAAGCAGCATGTGGTCCGGCATTATCATCGGTAGCCATGTTTTCACGATCGCGTCTCGCTTAATAATGACACGAGACATCTTTGTTTCAGTTTATTTAGGAGAGTACATGCGTGCGAATGCAATGATAAAGAGAGATAGTCATACATGTCTCGAATCAACATGTGCATATTTCCGGTAGACCTAATACTTTCAGATTTCTACCTTTAGATTGAACTAAAACAAATTTTTAATCGATTTGCACGTGACAGACCGTAGTAATTGTTTACGAAAAATCATGGTTTTGCGATCCAAACACTGCCAGTTTTTTATTTTTCATCAGATTTCAAGTAGTTTAGTTCAATAGAATAGGACAATTGAAAATCACATAATATAATTTACTCATGGAAATAATTCTCATTCACTGAAATATTTCAGTAACTTTGAAAACGAAATAACTCTTCAAAAGTTGGATCAAATGACTTGAATTTGTTTTCAGACGTTAGAGAGACTGGTCTACTGGACAATGTCTAAAATCATTCTTCTGAAAATTGCAATCGATTGAAATAGAAGTATAAGAAATTGTGTTTTTCCGTAAGTTTTATCTGAGCCTATAACAAATCTACAGGTTTAAATAAAAAGAAAAAGAGACATTATTTTTTGTATTTTTTGTGTTATAAAATTTTATATAATATTTGTTCGAACATTGTCTAATAAACTGATCCTTCTAACACCTTAGAAATTGTTCAAGTCATTTGGTCCAATTGTTAAAATGTTATTCTGTTTCGAAAGATCTTTGAACGTTTTAGCGAGTGTATACACATAAATTGATTTGATGGCGAACATGGATGTAAGATTTTTATGAAACGTTTCGATTATATGCATCCAGAACTATAAATCTGGAAAATTGTGTAACTCCAATTGTTCTGCATATGAAATTACAGAAGTCATTTCCGGGTGAACTCAACTTTCTTTCACCTATTATAAATACGTTTTTATAGAAATAGGTTATTCAGCAAAAACTGCAACATGTTTTTCCGATGCACTTTTCTTATTCCAACATCGAACGACAACTACACGTATGTAAATACATACAGAATTGTTTGATTTTTCAGTTGCATGCGTCTAAAACAGCCGGCATCGTGTCAGTCACGCGATACAATTTTTTAAGCTGTTCAAAACCTGCTGTAACCCAGGATTAAATCAATGTTTTCTCTCAATAAAACAGATCACGTATGTTTCAAAAGTTGCAGAGCGCAATGCTTAATAATTTTCTTTTAATTTAGATTTTAGCTTCATTTTTTGAAACTCGCATGATTTGACACTGCATAATTAGACACTCACTCACTGCAAACGAGAATTTGGAAAACGGTATTTATACTTTCAAAGTTAGTAAAATGCGCTTGCAATTTGTATTAGGCGTACAACAATGTTTAGTCACTTCTTTTTTAAACATTCGTGTAGAATAACTGATAATGGTTTTAAACTTCTAATATTGCAATTATTATACTATAATATATATAATAATATATAATAATAATATATATAATAATATATATAATATTACACTATACTATTATACTATATATGCAATTGTTTGTCAATCAGCCGATATGTTGATATCAGATAGATCTTCTGATTAACGGTTCTGTAAAGGTCAGCAGTATCTTTTTAGATGTATGTTACTATGCATTTTTAATCTAATTACGTAATTGACAAGGCCGAGATGAATTTAACAACCCGAAATCTGAATACCGTTGCGGAAAAAAAAACGTTTTCCATCTTGTGAAAAAACATATATGCATCTAGAAATGCAAACACATACAAATATGACTATTAACAACTAGATTACGGAATTTATGCATTTATGACAAAAATGAGCAGATGAAACACGAAACTGTAACAACAATTAAAGGAATCTATAGATACTGTTACATTATTTGTAACTCGCTGAAATAACTAAAACAGAGGATCAATCTTTGTTTAACCCGTAATTGTTAGAAATGAATTAAGACATTTGTATTTCACATAAAAATCCACAGCCTATTAATAACCTAGAAACAGGTACTGCGCACGGTTTTTGAACACTTAACAAAATAGTAGTTGTGTCAAAATTTGTTATTACTTTACATCAATTCCTGGATACGAGGTCATGTAACCCTTTGCACTCGAAGCTATTTCAATTGTAAATCTAAAATAATTATTCCGACTTCCAGTATTTTCATTTTACATGACAAAGTGCATTTTATGCTTGCGAAATTGAGTCTTGCGACTTTGCGGTTACACTTTCAACAATTTCTTTAAATCTAAACTTTGTTAATGTACAAATTATCCACAGCCTATTAATAACCTAGATATTGCGCGCGGTTTTTGTACACTTAACAAAATAATAATTGTGTCAAAATTTGTTATTACTTCACATCAATTCCTGGATACGGGGTCATGTAACCCTTTGCACTCGAAGCTATTTTTATTGTAAATCTAAAACAATTTTTCTGACTTCCAGTATTTTCATTTTACATGACAAAGTGCATTTTATGCATGCGAAATTGAGTCTTGCGACTTTGCGGTTACAGTTTCAACAATTTCCTTAAATCTAAACTTTGTTAATGTACAAATTATTCACAGCCTATTAATAACCTAGATATTGCGCGCGGTTTTTGAACACTTAACAAAATAATAATTGTGTCAAAATTTATTATTACTTCACATCAATTCCTGGATACGGGGTCATGTAACCCTTTGCACTCGAAGCTATTCCAATTGTAAATCTAAAATAATTATTCCGACTTCCAGTATTTTCATTTAACATGACAAAGTGCATTTTATGCATGCGAAATTGAGTCTTGCGACTTTGCGGTTACACTTTCAACAATTTCCTTAAATCTAAACTTTGTTAGCGTACAAATTATCTTAGAACGTGATACAACAAATCCTAGCGGTGCCTCAGACTCATCGCTCGACTGCAAAGTCGAAATTAAATGTCACAGTGTCGCAGGTCGTTGAACTCGTGGCGACGTCAGCTGTCGTCATACATAACTTTGATTAAAAATGTAGAACGGCGTCGTCGGTAGACGAAACCGACCGGTCGACTCACGAAAATTAAACGGTTGTAATTTTTGTTCGATTCAATCGTCGCGCTCCGGTTCACGGTTTGCCGCGTGCTCGGGCGGTGGGTTGCCACATTGAAACGCGCGGCAACGGAATAAATGCGGCGGAGGTTCGACCGAGCCCGGTTCCCTCTGTCTAAGGCAGCGAAATCGCCCACTTACATGAAATATACGGCCAGGCAATATTTTAAGATCTCCGGGCGTAATAATACTATCGTAGTTCCTAGGGCGTTACAGCTGGTACGGCGAACAAACCATAAAAATTCAACGAACGAGATCGTTCCCCGGCGGTGTGGAACGTTATATGGAAGAAGTTAAGCACTGCGCCTATACGTAATCTACCCTTATCTTCGCTAGCAGATTCGAGAACACTCTTATTCGGCAAAATGGCTTTCCTGTAAACCGTTGGGGAATTGTTCCGCCGGTGCCGGAATAATCTCATCCAACCGCTACAACTTTCGATGCTAATTCACCACGCAACGAGACTCATAAATACCAGAGCTTCTGTTTCTTGTTTTTTTTTTACAGATCAATTTGTTTAGACGAACGTTCGCAAATAGAGATTCTGGCTTCGAACGTGTATCGGAGAGATACGTGCTCCTCGTACGTCCGTGTTTCATTCATCCGTGTACTAGTAATTTCTCCCTAATTCGTGCTCAGATCGTGCACAAAAATCGACAATTCGGGAAGAGAAGATACGACTATTTATTCGAGCCTTTTTAGGCTTTTTATTGTTACCGATTGTCAACAACTATAAAAATTTATATTATATTTTATATATATATTATTATTATAGTTATATAATAATATATATTATTATAATTATATAATAGTATATATTATTATTATATATATTTATATTTATATTTATAATTCGTGTTCAGATCGCGCACAAAAATGGACAATTCGGGAAGAGAAGATACGACTATTTATTCAAGCCTTATGGCTTTTTATAGTTACCGATTGTCAACAACTATAAAAATTTATATTATATTTTATATATATATATATATATATAATTATTATAATTATATGTAACAATATATATTATTATTATAGTTATATAATAATATATATTATTATAATTATATAATAGTATATATTATTATTATATATATTTATATTTATATTTTTTCCATTGAGATTTGTCCCTTTTTCTGTGCGCAATCTGAGCGCGAATTAGGGAGAAATTACTATACTCTCCGGCACTAAAGCTACGAGAGTGGTTAAATGAACGGTTTTTAACCCTTAAATGCATGATTTTTTGTTTTGAATTTTAAAAAATCGTTTTCCATAGGAATGTAGTCATAGCTTACGTAAAAAATAAATAAAAAAATCTAGGTAATAATATCGAGTATTTATTTTGAAGAAAAGTTGTACGCAGACTTTTGGCAACAATATGCGTTTATTACTAAAATTATTGTAGACGTAAACAAATGGTCATGTATTTATATTATCTATTAGTATAGGAATTTTCACATTATTTATAAATGAAATGCAACGAAGCAATTGCGATTTTTGTTGCGACACAAAGCAACCTTGCATTCGATGCACTCGGTCCGTGAAAATCCTTTGCAACCTGGAAGTTATCACCCACCACATTCAAATGACAAAAAACATATAACTTACTCGCCAAAAGTAATGTCGAGTCTTTTATTTCACACATGGTCTATTGTCTATTGTTATCAACGTGTGTTCGGAAACGTGCATGCATCAGTTCAATGATTTCACTTTTCCTCGACCCACCGCATGACTTACACCGTAACATGTAGCTATTTCATTTAATACTATGTACTCCACCGTTTTCTACTGTAAACGGTCTTTCGACCGCTGAAAAATGTATGAACTTTCGTAACGATTGTTCTACATTGAATCACGAGCTTATTATTACTCATTATTTTATTGTTTTATTGTTACTTATTATTACTTATTATTACTTATTATTACTTATTATTACCATTGTCGATGGTCGACAGAGAAATGGAGAGAGAGAGAGAGAGAGAGAGAGAGAGGGAGGGAGAGAGGGAAAGAGGAAGAGAGAGGGAGAGAGAGGGAGAGAGAGAGGGAGAGAGGGAGAGAGAAAGGGAAAGAGGGAAAGAGAGAGAGAGAAAGAGAAAGAGAGGGAGAGAGAGGGAGAGAGAGGAAGAGAGAGGGAGAGAGAGGGAGAGAGAGGGAGGGAGAGAGGAAGAGGGAGAGAGGGGGGAGAGAGAGGGAGAGAGGGAGGGAGAGGGGGGAGAAAGAGGGAGAGGGAGAGGGAGAAAGGGAGAGGGGGAGGGGGAGAGGGAGAAAGAGAGAGAGGCCACCCGTGAGCATAGCATATTTTCGCGAATCAGATAGGAATTTGATAAGGAGGAGGATCTCGGGACCGGGCGACTCTGACGGAGATGCCGACGCGCATACCGGTGGCTCATTTGTCCAGGAGAAAATCGTTAGCATTATTGGAATTTCCAACGAGTTTTCGGTGGAGCGTTCTCGTTCGATCTCCTCGTCGCTCGTAAAACTCATAACCGGGACGTTCTCATTCTTTAACCATCCTCCGGGGTCATTTCTAACCCTACGTGTAAAGAAAGTTTAACAACTTTCCCCTTTAAAATTCTTCTTCACTTTTTCATGAATGTCCGACCGGGGCCCCGTGGCCTCTCCGCAAGTACCTTCATTAGTATGCAATACTTTCTTAAATACTATATAAACTCTGTCGCTCGTGTAACGCGCAGACCAATCGAACGAAATGATTATCCTCCGTTAAGCATTTCAAACCGGATAATTTAAAAAATATTTTGCCTTGTAAAAGCAAGCCTTGCAAATGCAAGCCATCCATTTACATCTATGTTAATATAATTCCACAACTTGATAATACATTCGGTTTCGTTGCACTACAATACGGCTCTTCTTCAATGTAAATTGGCTTTTTAATTAGGAACTTTTAGGACATTTCTCTTAACAATTCAGCTTCCCCGGTGAAATAAATTGTACAGATTTTTTGCGAGCTAAATGTTTCACGGATTATATTATAAAAGTCGGAATGAAAAAATGAATTCATTTTGTCAACTAATTGCTTCTTTGTGACAAGAGTGGAACACAAATCGCCCCTTAACTTTTGTCAATGTAAATATTTAATTGGTATTTTAAAGATATGCAAGTATTACGAATGCATTAAAATTCGTTTTACATGTACGCAAATGAATTTACAAAGTATAACTATTCAAACGTTTAGACGTAGAGCAAATGCTGTTAGCAAATATCGAGTAGCAAATGTTGTTGCAGCGTGATTCTGCATAGTTTACTATAATTTGCTGTAACAATGTTGTAACAACGTAGACGTCCATGGCTCGTCGGAGAGTTAAATCAAACATGGTGGGAACATTGGTATTTTAAAACTGCTGACATTGCTGCATCCAATACCGTATAAATGTGGTATTATGGTTTCTCCATAGGTTCATACACAAACATAAAATATCTAATTCATGCTATCGTGTGAACTATATATATAATAATATATAATATATATTATTATATTTATTATATATATTATATTATTATATTATATTATTATATATATATATATATATAATAACTATATAATAACGAGCAGAATTATTCAATTTTTACGATATGAAAAAAGCACAGCAACTTTCTCAGCAGTTCTAAATTATAACTAACAATATAGTGGATAGTTAATGTCCACGATTTGAATAAATTAGCACTTATTCATTGCTCTGGCAAATTTAAAATGCACAAAAAGATTCCACGAAGCTGATAAAAAGGTGACAGTGAAATAAAAGCACATGAATAAAAAATGCAGATTCTACGTTATGCCATGCTGCATAAAAAGAGTACTAGAACAAAAGGACATCCGCTTAAGTCTGGTTTTCATAAACAATAATAATTGCTAAAAAAATAACAAATAAATCGCAAGATTTGTAAAGGTCTATTTTATTTTCAATTTGCAGAATGAATCGACGCGAAAGAGAGGAATGACCATTAAACCTCAATTGCAGTGAATTGCACTTGAATGATGGATATTTGCTTAAACATTCACGATCTATTTATGATATTGGATTGGACGCATTACGACGAAGATTTTAAGTAAAAGTCAATAAATATGAATATTCCCCTCAACTCGTATCAATCGATAGGAAATGCCATTTTCCGTTTATGAACATTCAACTTTTACCATGATCATAAACCCAAATCGTCTCTCTGACAGTTTCATCTGCCAAGATTAACGGTAATTAGTGTCATTTTAATTTGTCAGCATTTTCTACGAAACGCTGATTTCAGGTGCAAATAATTAATCAGACAGACAAGTACAATTCGATATTTCATTTGGAATGATTACAAATTGCCATCGCAGGTGTTATGTCTACGTATACATGTGTGTATGTTGACTGGTTTCTACCAACGTGTGGCTGCAAACGGAAGCTTATGGCGTTGACAACGTTCATCCCGACATGGCGATAATAAAATATTTATTAAGAATGCTATCGAAGTAGAAATGTTCCGAATATTAAAAATGTTGAATCCAGGGTGTTTCATAAAAGTTCATTCGGTGCTTACATCCTCATCCTTCCCTCATTTTCCCAATTTAATTTGTTCCTTCGAAACATTTTCAAAGATTCATAGTTAACTTTATCAAGCTGTTGAAAATGAAAACCTAAACGAAATTAGATAAGATTAAAGTGAGATTATTAGCGTCACTCGTAATTAATTAAACGAAGCGTATGTATATGTAACTTTGCATTCAAATACAGTGGGTGTAAAAAGTATTCGTACACATTTTTAAAACGTAACAACATTATTATAATTAGTCCACGCGGCTTAAATTTTTTAGGAGATGTTAGAGTGATTAATTTACTAGGCAAGAGTTAAAAAATGATCGTATCTTCAAATTGTCCATTATCGTTTACAATCTGAGGGACAATTAGAGAGAATTTAATGTGCTCTGTTTATATGAACAAGATTATTCGCAGTGCTTGTTTAACAGAACTCTGGCTCAACTCTTATTATCTAAACCAGGGGTGTCAACCTCGCGGCCCGAGATGAACATTTTTGATGTCAAGTATCAGGACGTAAACAATAATTTAACTTTATATATGTGTTTGTTACAATGTACTAGTCGAAATAAAAATATTTGTTTCTATGAACATTGATTTTTTTTTTGCGGCCCACCTAAAGTTAAGCATTGTTTATTTGGCCCAAGTTAGCTTTTGAGTTTGACACCCCTGTTCTAAACAACTACCGATGGTTCATACAATTTGAGTGACAGGGTGGCCCATCTAAATATCGACTGATACCAAGAGACGAGTACGATGCAAAAACTAATTGTTTTTCAAGGTCTATTTTTTCGGAATTTTCGAAATCATCGATGTCAATTTGCATGTAAGTGCATATTATTATATTACGTCTTGTAGCTGCTAAAAATTTGAAATTGAAATCGGTTAACTCGGAGTCGAGCTACGGGCGTTGAAAGATTTTAAAAACTACAGAATGCTATTATATATTATTATTACTTAATACTATTATATATATTATATTCAATATAATAGTGTTATATTAAAAACTACGAATTTTTGATCAAAATTGTGATCAAACTGCGATTTTTGTCATCCTTAATCTGTTGTAACTCATAACAACGTCAACCGATTTCGGTAAAACTTTCATTTGTAAAGATCAACATTTTTTTAAATTTTCGTTATAGACTCAGATAGAAAAGTTAAAGAACGAGAGTTCTTTTCTTTTTCGTCATTCCAAGTAATAGCAAAATTCGAGAAAAGCATTTCGGTCATCGTTCAGCAGACTAATTCCGCTATCGTTTAAAAAAGAAAATTCAAGTTAGTCCAGCTTTAAAAAAAAGTTACTGCGTTTCGAAAGGTGTACGCTCAATTTTGCGAGTAACTATATACATCCGAAAGCACGATTACATTTTTCTGTATATATTTCAAATGTCTCCTGAAGAAGATATATCGAAAGGGGAGAATATTATAGATATGGGGATTACACATTTTGACGAAATTAATTTGCAACGCGATAACAACATATGCGCTTTGTGAATTATGATAACGATTATCATGCGAAACGATCGATGACTACTTCACAAAACAACCGGGACTCCATCGTTGACATGTTTCCGGTTGTTTCCACGTCACGCGGTTGATCGCGACGAACTTACACGTGTAAACGGCCGCAATAAATTCCCACTTACGTAGAGCACGTTATTGTAATTTCGCCGCAAATGCGGTCGCGGATTTGGAGATCCAAATTCGAGCACCCTTCTCTCTCCCTCTCCCTCTCCCTCTCTCTCTCCCTCTCTCTCTCTCTCTCTCTCTCTCTCTCTGTCCCTCTCTCTCTCCCTCTCTCTCTCTCTCTCTCTCTCTCTCTCTCTCCCTCTCTCTCTCGCGTCACGTCGATACGAATAATCGGATTTTCCATGGTTTTCAGTCGCGTTCGTGCTTGCCGGAAGTGCAGCCCGCGATATGTCCCGGTGATGACGGTACTGTTCCCATTCCGTGCCACAAACCGAGCAGAAGCATGATTACACGGAACGCAAGAATCGTTCAAGACCGAGGCGAGCATCTCGGTCGCGAACAATAAAATACACTAGGTGCTCCGTGCGAATGGGTGCTGCGCAGTCACCGCGGACTGGCGCAACTTGATGACAGAAAAAATAACGTTCTAACAAATACGTATCGCTAGATTGCGGTTTTTACGCGTTCATGACAACATAGAATGGGTGAAATAGAAAACTGTGTGCAGCAGACCCGGGTAAAAATATTTCAATATATATATTTACTATTTCAAACGAAGTACCTGTAACACAGTTGAGAGAAATAGTATATATATTATTATATTATATTTATAGTATTGTACTGTTATATTATATAATATATATATATATATATATATATATATATATATATATATATATATATAATATAATAGTATAATATATTATACTATATATTATACTATTAATATACTACTACTACTACTACTATTAGTAGCATACTACTACTAATATAATATACTATATATTATACTATTATATTATATATATTATATAATATAATAGTTTAATATAATACTATAAATATAATATAATATAATATATAGTATAATAGTATAGTATAATATAATAGTATTATATAATATAATATATATTATATAATAGTATATATATATATATAACAAATACTATTTCTCTCAACTGTATTACAGGTACTTCGTTTGAAATAATAAATCATTTCTGAATTAAGTGACATACTAGTTAAAATGTTTCATTGATTAAGTACATAATAAGTATTCGAAATATAATATTTTACAACATGTGCCTGAAATATTTAATTGAAATTCATATTTTCTTTATTGTGCGTGAAATGAAACGCTTGAAATATTATTTCCAATGAAATTTTGCCGATCAAGCAACTGCGCCTATATCATAACATTGGTGTTTACATTTGAGATATGTATGCATTATTTGAGACGTGTATATTGTTAAAAGCGAACAGGTGTTAAATGTTGCGATTACATTAATTAATTAAGAGAAATATAAGAAAAAGCTTATTTTTCAAAACAATGTGTTCGTACTTTTCCTGTAGGTTTACTTCTTCTCAAATAAATACAGAAATAAAGAAAATAGAATTTCAAATAATTAATAGTTTCGACATACGAAATACTACACCAAACAATTATTTCTAAAATTACATGCAGTGGCAATAACGATTTCACTCAAATTCCAACAAGTCATCGTAAATAATCTAATCTAATGATTTTCGTTTTTGCCTTATCATGTGAGCCGTTTATTTTGAAAGTGGCATAAGTCACTTTACCGTAACGAAAAGTGGTGATTTTTTAATGTTTCTACGAAATTATTTATACTGAGAAAAACATCAGTATCCTGAGATAACAAATGCAAGTAAATCTTCTCGAAAGTTAGCATCCATATTTTTAAACGTGTTAAAACGCAAACCCTCAAAAATATATCGACTTAAAAACAAAGTGACTTATGCCACTTTCAAAATAAACGACTCGTGTATAACAGGATTTTCAAGATTCCTCTTAGTATAACACAATTATTTAAAATCCCTGTAATAGGTTTCCAGCAGATAAAGTGTCAATAGTCTTATGACGGTGTATTATGCGATTATTACGTTGTTTACAATTACCACATTCATTGATAATAAAACGAATTCCTATACTTTTAGTTATTAATTATAACTTTAAATAAATATTCATGAAGTTCTAGTGTCCGTAAGGATTACGTACGTATAGTCAAGAGAAATTCCATTTTGTTTGAACGAGAAGAGTAGATTTGGATATATTTTTTGGCGGAGCTGTCGCGATAAAGGCATTTGCGTTTCAATCCTGCTGCGAAATGTGCAATAAACAATTCACGACTCTCGCCTCGCTCGGAGAACCGTGACGGGAACAATGAAGTGTATATTCACCCCTGAAACGAGCGGAAACGAGTTTAGTGTTTACGGTGAGAGGGGCAAACCCTTAAAAGCGGTGACATTCAATGGTTCAATTGTTCAATGACTCTAATCCCGAATAAGAATAACATTCCTTGTTTGTCGACATTACATTCCAAAAAGACTATATGTATAATAGGTATGTATTTATTGATTCGGACACAGCTTCAGATTATGGTTGGAGTAATACTACTAAATCCAAGTAATTCAGTTCGCTTTGGGCTCTGCTTCCCACAAGAAATTTGCAAAAAGATTAACCCACGAAGAATCTCCAAAAAAATTAAGTCACCCTAAAAAAGACGTTCAAAAGTTATTAATAGACCCTTCAAAGACCTCCGAAAATTGTTAATTATTCCTTCCCCCTCAAAATACCTTCAAATATGAGAAATAAGGTATTAAGCATTTACTTTTGCAAACGTGTTAACGAAATTCAAGCAAATCAGGTTCCAATTATTTTTCAAATGAAGCATAAGCAACTTTTAGGGATTTTATGTGTATAAGTGATACGAACAATTATAAGAATAATTATATATAATTATTGAAATATACCATTTTCGTTTATTCCTACGAATTAAATTATTCTAAATATATATAGAATATATATTATTATATATATATATTATTATAATATATTATATTATATTATATTATATTATATTATATTATGTTATGTTATATTATATTATGTTATATTATATTATATTATATTATATTATATTATATTATATTATAATAATATATATATTATTATTCTATATATAATAATTTAATTCGTAGGAATAAACGAAAATGGTATATTTCAATGAGTGTAGCTGTTGTGCAAAGTGAAATTAACTGTGTAATTGATGTGATAACAATACAGCACGTGCAGTATTTGCAGTGCAACTAATGTAATTTATACACTAAAATACTTTGCAGTTACATTTACGCGAGACATTCAACCGTCCAAAACAGGTAGAAATAAGGGAGATTTATTTTAACCACTAATTGTAACCGCTAATTTATTTTAACCACCTATGTTGCAAAGTTATATGACTTTTAACATGATGGAAATAACATTTGATAAACGCAAGGTAACTTCAGGGGAATTAAAAAGTTCATTATAACATTCTGTCTTTACGAAATTCTAAATTTGTATCAGAATCAGGAGGCGTTGACTAATATAGATCATACAATATTAGCTCTCGTTTCATTCAGATGTGACCTGGTTGCAGAAAGAAAACGATCAATAATTTGTGGAATCACCGACGGTGTTGTATAGCGACTGTGTATGCGAACCTTTCAAAATTAATGTTGATCGATGTTGTTGTTAATTACTATCGACTTCGATCGAACATGGTTTCGGCGCATTCTCGTTGATAAAAGCCGCGTTGATAAAATGTAAAAACACGTCGTTCCTTGCAAAACGAAACTGGACGTTAAACCAAGTCAAAAAAAAAGAAAAGCAAAAGATATACTTTAAATCAAGATCATTGACGAGATATTGCCTAAAATAAATAATCATCGAACTAATTTACCCTGAGGAAACACTTTTTATTAAATCTAACTATTAAATCTAAAAAATATTAAAATACTGGTCTCGTACATATCCGCTCGCATGAATCCATTCAAGATTAACTCACGAATATCTTATAAATAAATGAAACCAACTCGAATACGAACATTGCGAAATAACGTTAAACATTGAACACTTTTTGTTGAAGTCTCCTAAGTGGCTACAGTGAAGGAACCGACTTGATATCAAAATAGATTTGAAGATCAATTTAAATAGTTGCGGGGAGATTGAAAAAGTTCTGAAGTTTTTCAAACTTACAGGCTATTTCGATAGATTATAACTTAATTGTAGTTAATTAGATTCGGTATACTAGAGTTACGGTATATTTATTATATATAACCTTAAAGAACATCGCTAACTGAAAATCTGAAGTTATAAGAGTTAATGTATATCTGATAATGGTAGAAGCGATCGCTAATGACTTTATTGCTAATGCGACGACTTGAAAATAAACCCAATATTAATAATATTAATAATAATAGCAATATTAATTACTAATAATAGTAATATTAATTAATAATAAAAATAATAGTAATAATAGTAATAATAATAGTAATAATAGTAATAATAATAGTAATAATAATAGTAATAATAGTAATAGTAATAGTAATAATAATAGTAATAGTAATAGTAATAATAGTAGTAATAATAGTAATAATAGTAGTAATAATAGTAATAATAGTAATAATAGTAATAATAGTAATAATAGTAATAATAGTAATAATAGTAATAATAATAGTAATAATAATAGTAATAATAATAATAATAGAAATAGTAATAATAGTAATAATAGTAATAATAATAATAGTAATAATAGTAATAATAGAAATAGTTTATAATTATTTCTAACTATTTCTAACTACATTTATAACTATTTCTTTTTAACTATTATAATAATAATAGTAATAATAAAAATACTTTCGGTCCGGTTTTTACCAGAGAATCGAGGAGGCTACAACCAGGATCAAGGTAAGGTTAGCGAAAACATGGTGATCGACTCGTTCTACGAGCAACCTCCAATTGCTCGTGGCGTAAGAAAAGAATGTGGGAGACGCGACGCCAGGGAAAAGTAATTTATATCGGGCGCGGGAGTTCTTCCGAGAACACGTGGCCAGAGAAATGAAAAGGGCCTCGAGACGAGGGCGGAACGGATAACTTTGTAACGAGAACGAGCGACGATCCGAACGAAAAACGATAACAAGGGAGTAAAACCGCGAGTTTCGAGTGCCCTGAAAACTCGGGCTCGTCACGGAACGCGCGAAGCAACGAAGGAAGAGTGGGCGCGATTTACGATTTAACTGGGAGAACGTGGTGCATGCGAGTTAAGCGGACATGGAAGAATACCGGAAGAAGAAGATCCATAGATCTTCGGGTGACGAGGAATCAATGGGGGTGGGAGGGGGCCGGGACAGTAAATAAAATATATCGACGCGAGCCGTGGTGAACGCAAATTCCCCAGGAGTATTTCCGTGGCTCCCGGGTATCAGAGATTGCGTGACGTGAAATATTAAACGCGAATCGGCAAACTGCTAAGAAAAATCTTGTCCCGGATCGTATTGTGCCCACGGAGCTCTCCCTACGATACCGGAATAGTCTTGCCTTCGCTCTGCGCCGACTTTCCGACGCAAATCAGATCTTCCTTCTTGGAAGCTCTGGCTGTTCTATTTTAATGCCATTGCTGGAAAGCACGGAATTGAAATTGTTAACGCTGTTATTCGCACTCGCGAGAAAGATGAAGTCGAAATATCTGGTATTCTATCTCTTCGCTTTTACTCTTACAGCCGGGGACAAATATTATGCACATGTTGGCCAACATTTTCACTAAGGAAAACGTTAAATCAAATCAGCCGAGGAACTGACCCTCTCCGAATGTGACGGCAATTCCGGGACAACATTTATGTAAAATGAGATCTTAATACTTTGAAAGCCAATGTCATGGAGAAGTGATTCTATTGTCCTCATCTCTATCACGCGAAAGTAACAGGTATATATGCAACTTCGCTTCTTCGACTAAACATTCTTTATACAATAAATTGAAATATTCGTTGATAGTAATATTACACAATTAACTGAGAAATGAACGAGAATGATTTTGTCTCACAGTAATTAGATTCCAAGTTCTTACAGTTAATTTGTTCGTTCTGTACGTTGTTGATTATCGATATGCCATTGGCAGACAATCAAATTAATATTTCAAATTACTATTACTACGTTCGTAGTCCATTGTGATAAGTCTAGAGTTAATGAATACACAATGTAAACAAATAGTTTGGAATGCATGTATTAGGTCTACCGAAAAGTTCTGTCCGATAGTGTCACTTCAAGTTTCAATCCATATGCACATGTTGATTCGAGACATATATGACTATCTCTCTTTATCATTGCATTTTCACGCATGTACTCTCCTAAATAAACTGAAACAAAGATGTCTCGTGTCATTATTAAGCGAGACGCGATCGTGAAAACATGGCTTCCGATGATAATGCCAGACCACATGCAGCTTTGGCGACTCGTCAGAAAATCGCAGAGCCAGGCTGGGAAATTCTGTCCCATCCACCATACTCCCCGGACCTAGCACCCTCCGATTATCACTTGTTTCTCGCTTTGCAAAACTTTTTACAGGAAAAAAATTCAAAACTGAAGCTGATGTCAACCAAGCACTAGTTGAGTTCTTCGCCTCTAAAAGTAAATCATTTTTTAAAAATGGCATTTACAAGTTGCCATCGCGCTGGCAAAAAGTCATAAGTAACGATGGAAAGAATATTCTATGATAAATATTATTAAATGTATGAAAATTGTGTTGTATTTCAATTGAAAAACGGACAGAACTTTCCGGTAGACCTACTAGCATGCCATGAAATGTTCTATGGGAGAACTATGGTGGAGGTGGAGAACTATCGATAGCACTATTGTTACCGAAAACTGTCGAATGTTTTTTTTACTATCGATAGCTCTAATCAGAGTGGCCAACTTCTTAAAACTAGTAAATACATTTCGAATCTTTCTATCCTATTTTGATGATATGTTTATTCAAATACTTCCTACTATATAGAAGTGAACTGAAAAATGCCTTAAATCCTCTACCGGAGGAGTTATGCAAAGAATACTTTTGCACACCGGCTTCTTTGGTAAAATATTTAGCAAAGTTGCATTAATAATACCCGACCGGCGATTAAGACTGAAGCCAAAACATGTCGGCACCATCATTTTTTCAAATGAAAACAAGTTGCCATCACGCTGGCAAGAAGTGATAAGTAACGATGGAAAGTATATTCTACAATAAATATTATTAAATGTATGAAAATTGTGTTATATTTCAATTCAAAAGCGAACAGAACTAAAATGGTACAACTTTTGTACAACTGGACTGAAAGACTTGATTCTTTTCTTATATGATAGAGGAACTAGACTACTAGACAACGACTGAAATGCTTTTTTAATTTTCCTATTACTTGTAATGAGAAAACAATGAAAAACTCATGTTTAAGAAAAATACCAAACAAAAAAACTCGATTTACAGTAGAAAATCCATTAACACACACACACGTTGAACGCCCAGTGTGAATCGGTAGAATTTCTCCCGGCACCACGAAGCAAAAAAAGATTTACAAAAGACTATAACGTATTGTCCTGACTGTCCAGAGTCACCCCAATTATGTTTACAATGTTTCAACGAATTCCATCGTAACTAATAAAATGTTATAATATTTTAAAAACAAATTTAAATGTAAGTATAATTTCTTAGTATAAGTATATTTTATATTTTATTATTTGATTTTATTATAAGTATAAGTATATTTTGAATGGTTGCTCTTTTTTTTTTTACTTTATACCTTATTGTCTATACTCGTCATAATTGTGTTACAAACAAAATTACTATGAATTACCTCCAAAATCCTGCTTTAATAGAACGAAAACTGCGGAAACATAGCCGTCACCCAGATATGGGTGACGTGGCGTTCAACGTGTTAATATCAGAATTCCTGCGGAGAGGCGAGACCTCTTCTAACGAGGATCAACTTTCGCACGCGATTTTTCGACTTATCACCGAAAAAAACGGACCGCGATCGGAACAATGCGGTTCGCGGGGATTATTCGGGCGGGCGCGTCGCGCATCGCCGCGCGAGGACGTGTAAACGTCAGGTACACGCATGATTTATGACACGCGTGGATCCACCGAGAATGGTTACGCCGGAATGCCGGAGTCGGAAAATGAAAATGGTCGGA
The DNA here is from genome assembly GCF_051020955.1 of Megalopta genalis. NCBI lineage: Eukaryota > Metazoa > Arthropoda > Insecta > Hymenoptera > Halictidae > Megalopta > Megalopta genalis. Next base: position 2,499,860 of record NC_135030.1, read on the forward strand.
TGACGTGTCCGTAAAATTGCTTCGGATGCATTTACTACGTGACAGGAATAAAAGAGACAGCCGGTTGCTTCTCGCTTCTTTCCCGCGGGAAACCGCGGTGCAGCCAAGGAACTGGAAATCAACTGTGCGGAACGCCGGAATACAGGGTGTCCCGAAAATGTCTCGCAATCTAGAAATGGCGGGTTCCTTGGACCATTTGAAGCAACTTCTCCCTTTACAAAAATGTTCTCCGAGGCACCGTTAACGAGTTATTAACGAAAAACAGTGACCAATAAGAATCGAGTACGGCTGACGCGAGGCGGCCCAGCCAACCAGCGCGCGAAGCCCAGTTCCGCTCATTGGCTCGGTCGCCTCGCGCCAGCCGAGCTCGCCTCTCATTGGTCACTGTTTTTCGTTGATAACTCGTCAATGGTGCCTCGGAGAAAATTTTTCTAAAGGAAAAAGTTGCTTCGAATGACCCGAGGAATCCGTGCTTTCGAATTCCGAGACATTTTTGTGACACCCTGTATAATGTAGCACGAGAATCCATCGCGTCGAGCGGAAACATGACCACGATCAAAAATATTCGACCGTTTCACAAGAAATGACGGATCACTTATCAGTTGCAAATTAATCGCCGTGCACGGTTAAATTTACATCGACTCGGGAGCCAGCTTATAAATTCTCGCCTACGGGGGGATAGGAATTTTTCATCATGAATGTAAACAGTAAGTTTGGACAATTCTGGAATTTCTGAAACGTCATAAATAATTACTCCAAATTCGTTTCTGCAAACCTATAGATAATCGGAAAATAGTTTTAAAAAGTCTCTTTGAAAGAGTCCTGTCTGTGATAACGAGATTGCGGATTTTATGCATTTATGAAAAAATTGGATAGATGCAATTTAAAATAATAAACATATTGAATGAATTTATAAATATCAATGTATCACTTTCTAATTAAAGTTATTGAAGGAAGAAAGAACGTGCTATTTAGTTCATATTTCTTGCAATCGATGAACACAATTTTTTAGTGCAAAGTAAAAATTGTCTGCATTAATTTCAATATGTAAAAGTTACAACGACATTTATTTTTTATCTGAATAATTTTAGTATGTTAGTACAACAGAATGTTCGAATTGTTTGAGTAGTCCTCACTGTTTTGCATTTAATCTACCCATTGTTGCCTTAAACGCATAAAATCTGGAATCGTGTGGGGACACAAAATCTCTGAAGCATATCTATGCAATAATTAATTTCTGACACGGACAAGTAAATATAGTTTTAGAATTTTGCGCGCCATTTCATTCATACTACCAAGAATTATATGAATGGCTAAATTTATATCATCGATTTAACTAAAAATATTTAATATCCTACAAAAATAGAGATCGTATAACCGTCCATAATGATAATTAACTCTGTTCGATCCTCTTTTACGTAATTCTATTACCAAATACTTATTATTGATTGGGATTCATTAAATCCAACTCTCTCCCACTGAAAGATTAATGGAATTACCGGAAGACAATTACTTAAGCAATCGATCCGGACTGCTACCGGATGAAACCTATGATCAGCTAAGAGTATTACTTAAATAATAATATCGGAGGAAATTGTGTATGTATTTTGCAATCTGATAATTTTCTCACAAACAAATTTTTCTTCTTACTCAAAAATGCAAGTTCGAAGATTAATTTGTACATAGTTCAATTCTGCGTGAGAAATACTATAGAAAATATATTTTCTCAAAATTTTATTTGGAAAATTACCAGTATTTGATTTTCAGCTGAACGATGCTGCAAAGGAAATAGAAAGATCGACGCTTCCGATATCAAACGCTGCACAATTTTCATTTCAGAAGCGGCCTGTGAAACTTTCGAATGAGCCAAACAATGAACATTAGTATTTTCGAATCGAGGAATTATGCGAAATAAGCCTGGCTGTACAGCTTGGCTATGCTCCAGATTGCGAGTAATAAAATCATCGTCATTTCAATTGCGCCAGTACTCCAAGCGTAGTCCAAATATACCTGTGTGCTCTTTGAAGAATCAATTTCGCAACAAATAGGAAAATCCTGCGGGTCGTACGGTCTGTTCAATCGTCGAGAAGCAGTCCATCGGGTCTTCGTATGTGGAGCCATTCGACATCCATTGTCTATAGAATATCCTCTAAGCATGGTGAAACAAGAATCCAAAGAATCCGGTAGGATTCCCGAGAAATCCGGCGAATCAAAGTAGCCCAGGTCGCAGGATCGTGATCAACGGAAAAGGAAACATTCGGCGGAATGTCGGTGTCTTCTTCGACGAGATAGCGCGCGTCCTCGAGTTCTTCTTGGGAAACTGTCGGCGAACTCTTGACGGCAACGCGAAACGGATAAAAATGACACAAAAAACATATATCGGGGAAGCATGGACTGGCATTTTGAAATTCAATTAGCCCGGTAACGTCGTAATAGTACATCGACCATGCGCGAAACGACTCGGCGTCCCAGAGCGGGGGCAAGTTTTTCACAGAGAGAAGCAATTTCCCCAAACACCGGCGCTCCCTTAAGCAGCTTTGCTCTCATCGTGTGTAATGGAGGAAGCATAATGTCTCCATCAACGATTTCCCATTATGCTTGTCACGCGGGCTTCTTTTCCGCTCTTCTTTCCTGTCCCGCCGTTCCGGCCTGTCCCGGTCCGTGTAGAACAAAAGCAGAGCGAACCGCTTCCTGCCTCCATGCTCCAAGTGTTTTTCTTCCGGCAGAAGTGTTCTCAGCCTCGGGTATGTGTTACGCCATCGGCCGACGGTGCCGAAGATCTCGTTAACGAAAAAGACTTCTGAACCATCTACCTCGCGTCGTTGTACAAGCTGTTAAGAAGGTAATGGTCAGCCGTGCTATATATCTCTACTCGATAATTTGTGAGAGTAACCTTACGCTTCGACCAATTTGCGCGCATCCCCTTCGCTGTCTACTGAAACGGCGTATGCAGGGTGTCCCAAAAATGTCTCGCAATCCGAAAGTGGCGGATTCCTCGGATCATTTGGAGCAACTTTGTTCTTAGCGAAAATGTTCTACGAGGCTTCGTTCACGAGTTATCGACGAAAAACGGTGGCCAATGGGCGGTGAGATTGGCCGGCGCTCCGCCCTTGCGGCCAATGCTGCGTCGCGCTGCCCATCTGACGCAGCGGCAGCGCTAGGCATGGGCGGAGCGTCAGTCGAGCTCGCCTTTCATTGGTCACTGTTTTTTGTTGATAATTCGTTAACGGTGCCTCGGAGAAAATTGTTGTAAAGGAAAAAGTTGCTTCAAATTACTTGACGAACCCGCCACTTTCGGATTGCGAGACATTTTTGGGACACCTTGTAGTGTAAAGCTGAAAAGAAAGATAACGTGTCCCCACTGTTTTCTGGCGCCATCTTGTCGGCGCTCAATAGTACTTCATTGGCAGCAAAGTTATACTAATTCAATTATATCGTGGTTCAATTAATTTAATTTAATTGATTCAATTACATTGCACTTCAATTACATAGTAAATCAACTACTTTGTAATTCAATTAGATAGTTCGAATCTTTCAGTTAATTCGATTATTTTAATCACGAGTATAATTCAAATGCAACGTATATATATAGATGAAGTACAGTTTACTTTAAATCGAGTGTAAGTGAAATCAATGTAAATGAAATACAGTTCATTTATATAAAATTGATTTGTAGAAATCCACATATTTTTGGATTTTGTCATAACTCAGAAGAAATAGAAGAAATGTTTTCAGAGCAAACAGCAGCGATAATGGCCAATAATGGCCAAATAATGGAGATAATTCCTAAACAATTTTTGACTAAGTAATGCCTTTGATAGTTCAATAACAATACTAATAATCATATTAAACATATGGTTTATAATTCCAATGAAAAATGAGACTAAACAACTCGTGTACTCTGGTATATTTTAAAAGGATACTATTATTATAAAAATATATATAAATTAACATAAATTTAAAGTTGCACTATTTTTCAATTTTTATGCGATAATATTATATATATATATTATAATATATTATATAATAATATTATAATATTAAAATATTATATATATATATATATATAAATTCCCAATAAAAATTAAATTAATATTCTTTATCTCTGAAAATACGGAAAATATCAAGTTTCTACACAAATTTGTGGGGAGATTAAATTCATTTATATTATTTATATAATATTTATATTTTTATATAAATATTTATTATTATTAATATATTATTATATATATATATACATATATATATAAATTAAGTATATATAATTATAAGCAATATCTATGATTTTCTATATCTTTAATTAGAAACTTTTATTTAGCTTTCATATAAATCCTGTATAGTAATATTACAGATACTAGAATAAAGTTACAAAATCATTTTTATGCAGCATAATATCTAACACAAGGAGTAAGGATACCAAGGAGGATGTTTAAAATTTAAAACCACTATAACGTGAAATACCCCGTTCGTAAAAAATCATGAAAATTTAATTAAACGAAAAGTTTCCGTATAAGGGAAGGTATTTTTCCCAGATGGACGTAACATTTTCTTCAAATGAGGTATAAACCTGACCCTTGCATCCTCCCCTCCCCCTCCCCCCCCTCTTTCTCTCTGTCTCTATTAATCGACGTAATTAAGCAATTACACAGCGAGTGGATGCGATCCGGTGCTGAAGTTGCTATAATAATAAATTAATGAAAGAACGCATAATTTTGGACGATATGCAATGCTGCTAAGTCGCCATAGATTCAGGGTAATTGCGAAGTGTCGGGACGCAGAGGCGAGGGTGGACGAGCAGCCGTTGTCGTCGGGGAGGGGTGGCGTAAGTTTCGTCGGGAAAAGTACGCGGGTGAGCCTCACCAAGATGTCTCGGGGAACGGCATTCGCAGCGGGGAAAGATAAACCGTAAGTAGCCCGCGGAAAAGTCCAGATGGGCTGCGCCCGGATTCTGGAACTTATTAGAGGAAGCACTTTGCCAAATAGGCCGGCCATTCGCGAGGAACGCGGTTGCCGCGTGCCTACACGCCGGATGATGATGATGATGTTTCCTACCACGATTACGCTCTCGACTCCGCGACGACGCACAGTCGGAATGTTTGTCTTATGAAATAAACGTAAATAGTTGCGTGAAGTTCGCGAGAGGACGGTGTACGTAGTAGCAGTGCTTCGGCGGACGTTCGCTTTGAACGCGATTATTTGATCTTCCAGGCACGCTGGAAATTAATAGAAAACATCTAGCAAGTCAATTTTCGAAGATGTGCAGCTGCCAAGAAATTTTCGGAATTATTTGGCGACGGAATTCGCGTTGTATAATTGAACGACGACGACGAACGAATAAACGAGATAACGAAGACGATGTTATCATTTGTATAGTTTAATCATTGTGAAAACAGGATAAATCTACTTGTGTGTGTGGTCCAAATAATACTATTTAGGCTTATCTTTCAATTTTTCCATTACAAAACAGCTCGCACTGCACGGAGGGAAATGAGATTTCGTTTCAACTAAAATGTAACAACGAGGAAATGTTGTTCGAAATCACTTGAAATTACTCCGACGAATTAAACATTTTTTTATTGCCATACTTTGTTATTGATAACAGCATACAAACTACGATACGATATACATATAAATTGCATGATAACATACGCCGATTATGCAAACTTCAGCTAACAATTAGTTTGTCAAGAATTTTGAAAATCACTTTCTTGGAACTTTTTGGCTACAGTGCGGAAACATTTTCGAATCATAGTGTTTTAATAATAATTTATCTTTCTTTTGCTGCAGTCCGCTGTCCCTAAAGGGACATAGGAGACAAAGGTCAACGACGGATAGCAACTAGACTGAGTCCTTTTTTATTTTCGCTAGTAGAATATACTGATACCATTTGGTCTAAATACCTGGGGCACCTTGTATGTATGTCTATGTCTCAATGTACAGGGTGTCCCAAAAATATCTCGCAATCCGAAAGTGACGGGTTCCTCGGGTCATTCGAAGCAACTTTTTCCTTTACAAAAATTTTCTCCGAGGCACCGTTAACGAGTTATTAACGAAAAACAGTGACCAATGAAAGGCGAGCTCGGCTGACGCTCCGCCCATGCCTAGCATTGCCGCTGCGTCAGATGGGCAGCGCGACGCAGCATTGGCCGCAAGGGCGGAGCGCCGGCCAATCTCGCCGTCCATTGGCCACTGTTTTTCGTCGATAACTCGTGAACGAAGCCTCGTAGAACATTTTCGCTAAGAAAAAAGTTGCTTCAAATGATCCGAGGAATCCGCCATTTCCGGATTGCGAGACATTTTTGGGACACCATGCATACTTCTCTGTTCTACGTATACGTTCTGTCGACAAATCCACTTGCAACTGCATCGGCCAACTTAATACAACCCAATATTAATTATAACCTGTTTTATTATAATATAAATATACCCGTTGAAACTAACTCTAAATCACTTTTAATGCGAAATTTTTCGGACAGAGAAGTAATTTTGGTCTTATTTCGTTGGTTTTATGAGCACGGTCCAGCTGTAAATGTTCAGCTGAAAAGTGTATGAAGAAAATGTTGCTTTCTGTTAATTAAATAATTTGTTGAGTACTGTGCTCGCAGAAGCACGAAGATGAACTCTTTGCTGCAATAGCTGAATGAAATTAGTCCCGGAACCATTTCATTCGGAACGAAAAAAATAGCATTGTCGAGATACGGTGTAACATCCGGGAGCTATGAAAGGGTTCATAATGGAGATGAAAGTTACTTTCCACGACCTAGTTTCGGAGTTACAATTTTTTTCCGGCATTTTGTGAAATTGTTCCTGGAACATTTTCGAGTACTAAATAAATATCGAGGACGCGGGGCGAGTAAACGCTTAGAGCAGTTCCACTTTCCCCAAATATCCACTAAACGTAGTACGACACGTTCTTTCCGTATGTTACGGTGATTTAATTAGAATTTCGTTCGTGGCAAGACATATCTTAACCCATTTGCATCATAAGCGTATATATACGCTCAATTTTCCCGGTCACTATCACCGGAGCGTATACATACGCGGCTGCGTTCGGTATTGAATCCAAATATTTAATTAATAAAATAACACACTCCCTAACAGTATAAGATCACAGAGACAAGCACCGATACTGATAACAGTTACACTGCTTGGATGCAATGATGATTTGTTATTTTGCTTCTCTTTGTTATCTCTGCAATCGCTATCGCCGGTGCTGTGCACATACTGAAATTTGTCAGTCAATAAACTTATTCGTAACCTTCAAATAGAAATGGATGGAATTCTGGAATGTGAAAGCAGTTTTTCTGATTGTAGCGCAGAAAAAATTATGCCGCTAAAAAGAAGACGAATTAGAGAAACAAGATCCGATAGCGATGATAGCGATAGCGATTGTGAAGTGCCTATGTGCATCCCACGTTTCAAATATTATCACACTGAACAAAATTTCTAACAAATAATGCTGACAAATGATCTTCTTTTTACTTGTATACAATTTTACACATAAATATAAAATAAAAATTTTTCAGTGATATGGGCCTTTTTTCATATTTCCATATGATGCAAATGGTCAACAATGAAATGGTTAATAATTAGAATTATCATAGAAAACCATTACAGAGAGAGAGAGAGAGAGAGAGAGAGAGAGAGAGAGAGGCAAATGGGAAGGGAGAGAAGAGAGAGAGAAAGAGAGAGGGAGTGGTGCAACGAGGGAGGGAGAGACGAAGAAAAAGAGAGTGAGAGAGGGGGGAGAGAGAGAGAGAGAGAGAGAGAGAGGCAAATGGGAAGGGAGAGAAGAGAGAGAGAAAGAGAGAGGGAGTGGTGCAACGAGGGAGGGAGAGACGAAGAAAAAGAGAGTGAGAGAGGGGGGAGTGAGAGAGAGAGAGAGAGAGAGGCAAATGGGAAGAGAGAGAAGAGAGAGAGAGAGAGAGAGAGAGAGAGTAAAATCGTCAAAGATTACCTTCGTACAATCTGTTAACTAAACTAACTCGTTTTCTTTAATAAACTATAAATCTCAATCATCAAAATCCATGCTGTGATAATATAACAGAATTAAATATTCTGTTAAATGAAGGAACGAAATAAGATGGAAGATATACAAATGAGCTGTTTAAAGTAAAAGTGGTCAATTTTTTAGCAGGTTGATTTAACATTGTTAAATCATATTCAATTTAATCTTTCATTCCCGCTTTGATCTTCTCAAACAATAAATCTGTGATTTAGAAGCCAGCGTCGCAAAGACTGAAAATTCGATCACTTGCACCGGATGGTTATCGACAAGTCAGTTAGTACAGTATTAACAGAATGGCAGAAAGCTATGGAAATGTTAGACTTATTGGATACTCTTCCACTTCGTAACCCGTTGAAATTGAATAACTCTTGGCTCGGAGCGAGTGGATTTCTTCCAAGAAGCGCGGCTTGGTTCATCGACTCCATTATGAAACATCATCTATAAGAGAGAATGCCAAGTTTCGAGTTCACCGCAACAGGTTGCACTTTTCCTGCATCAATACATCTAATGCGATTTCGAAGAGACGAGCATACTCTGTTGTAACTCGGTAATCTTATAAACGGGACGCAAATTCGATTCGACAGAGAAAAGATCACAAGAGCGGCGCGAATAAATGGAACTCGTCAATAAATTCGATTTGGTCGTTGAAAAACTTATGTCGTAACAGAAATGGCCAAATTGCTGAATAAGCCTGTAAGTATCTTGTAAGCGAAATACGGATTTTCATGCATTCGTAGCAAGCTGTACTGCGCAAAGACCGGCTAAAACGAAAATTCAAAGTTGGGCACACATGCATAAATCAGATATACATGTTTTGATATCAGATACATAAAGGTATAATTTGGTATAATTTAAGTACATACTAGGTAAACATATCTCGATCGCTTGTCATTTGATTTCAAATAACGAAGCACTTGTAATCGACGATTATATAATATTATATTTAATATATGCAATAAATTTTCTCCAAGAGAATTCTCTCCTTCAGCTTGTAAACAAAAATGGGCAATTTGGGAAAAGGAGATACGATTATTCGACCCCTGCAGCTGGTTTTTATAGTTGCCGGTTGTCAACAACTCCTCTTCAGGGTGTCCCAAGGGTGTCCCAAAAATGTCTCGCAATCCGGAAATGGCGGATTCCTCGGATCATTTGAAACAACTTCTTCCTTTACGAAAATTTTCTCCGAGGCACCGTTAACGAGTTATCAACGAAAAACAGTGACCAATGAAAGGCGAGCTCGGCTGACGCTCCGCCCATGCCTAGCGCTGCCGCTGCGTCAGATGGGCAGCGCGACGCAGCATTGGCCGCAAGGGCGGAGCGCCGGCCAATCTCGCCGCCCATTGGCCACTGTTTTTCGTCGATAACTCGTGAACGAAGCCTCGTAGAACATTTTCGCTAAGAACAAAGTTGCTTCAAATGATCCGAGGAATCCGCCACTTTTGGACTGCGAGACATTTTTGGGACCCCCTGTATATTCAGTTGAGTGTTGAGTGTTCACAGTATTTGTTGTTCTCTTCTTGTAAGTTTCTCCAAATTAAATATTCGATTAATTACTAATATTAATATTGCTAATATTAATATATATATTGCTAATATAATTGCTAATATAAATATTGCTAAAATAATTACTAATATTAAACTAACCTTAAAAGCTTTGATCCCGAGAGTAAACGATATTGCTTTCTTCCTGCGATTTGAGAAGAAACCAAAAGAATTTGGCTTCTAAATCGAGATTATGGTTTTCGATTAACAGTGCAGTTATCGACGAGAAGAAGATCGGCAGATCGACGTCCAGGATGGCAGATATACATAAAACGATTCTTGATCAGATTTACAGTTAATTATAAATGAATAATTCACTTGAAAATTCTACTATTATATAATAAATAAACGCGTTCACCGGAGAATTAGAAGCCAAGGCGACATCACAGACAATCGTAACGGTCGTTTTAACGAGCATGCAGCGTTAAGTATCGTTTAATGAACAGGTCACCCTATAGCTGGAGCGAATCTCATCGGAGATCGCGCATTTGAAATAACAAAAGAAACAATAAAAAGAGAAGGAAGCTGGAGGACTTTAGTTAGCTAAATTTGAAATTCGAACGAACGTAACGAAGTGTAGAAGCAGCGGGCAGAGAACAATGCTTAAATACGTCAGAACGAACGAAGTTTTCTCCCGTTAACTAAGCCCGGGCTCTAAAGATCCCACTTATTACTGCTTATTGCTTCCCGAACAGTCCGCCCGTCACGCCCTATCGAGGGCGCAACGCAATGAAGCAAGCGATTCCCAGCTGTGCGCCCAACCCCCGATTCCTCCGAAGAGGAGTCGACGAAATTCGATTTCAAGGTCGGTCCAGAAACAGTTTCACGGAGCAGCGCGCGACGGTAAGTTGTCGATCGAATTTCAGCGCGTATTGTGGAGTTAAAAATCCGGAACGGCTGCAGGCCAAGCCATGCGTCGACTACGTAACGGGACAAGAATGGGGTGCGTTATTGGCACGGTTTATCCCCAGAGGCTGCGTGTGCACACGTGTATCCGTGCTCGGCTATTGTGCGCACACGTACACAACACTTGCCGGCTTTGAAGTGGCTCTCGCCTCCATTTGCTAGGCTACAAGGCGGTGCTGGTATCTCGCGCGCCGCCCCGTCGCCATACCAAATGGATCTCTGCGTCCTAAAACCAGCACGCAGGAATGCGATGCAGGGCTGCCGAATCGGTCCCGAGGATCGGCCCCCGAGAATCCGCCGGACATTGTGTATTATCGTTAACCGGGAACGAGCCGACGATGCGCTCTCCGCGTTGCATTATCGTTATTGTAACAACTGTCCCGGGGAAACGCGCGATTCCGCCGCCGGAGGCGTAAAATTTCCGTGAATGGACCGAGTTACGACTGCGCACGCGAAGAATACCACGAATATAACCGCGCGACAGGAATGCTAAGGACGCGATTCGGCTCGTACCGTTGCACGGCGGTACCGATTGCGATTGTAGCAGGTCGAATGTTTCAATAGGAAGCGTAGGGACACTTGATTGCAATTGTAGCAGGTCGAATGTTTCAATAGGAAGCGTAGGGAAACTTGAACTTGTAGTCGAGTTCGATACACTTCTTTGGTAATTTCTGTACACGTGTCCTCTTTTTTAACTTTTCAGGCCCGACGCGCTATTATAGTGGCTTCTTGGATGTCATCTTTCAGAACGACGCGCCACTATAGTGGCTTTCGCGGATGTCATCTCTCTGGACGACGCGTCACTGTAGTGGCTTGCTCTGGTAGCTCACTCGCTCATCGTTTGAACCAAATAATCGTCTTCATACGCATTGTTTCACACTTCTTTTGTCTTCGCATCGATTTACAACAGTCTACAGGGTGTCCCAAAAATGTCTCGCAATCCGGAAATGGCGGGTTCCTCGGATCATTTGAAGCAACTTCTTCCTTTACAAAAATGTTCTCCGAGGCACCGTTAACGAGTTATTAACGAAAAACTAGTGACCAATAAGAATCGAGTACGGCTGACGCGAGGCGGCCCAGCCAACCAGCGCGCGAGGCCCAGTTCCGCTCATTGGCTCGATCGCCACGCGCCAGCCGAGCTCGCCTCTCATTGGTCATTGTTTTTCGTTAATAACTCGTTAACGGTGCCTCGGAGAACATTTTTGTAAAGGAAAAAGTTGCTTCAAATGGCCTGAGGAACCCGCCACTTTCGGATTGTGAGACATTTTTGGGACACCTTGTATATACAGACGGAATATGCCGTCCAGAGAAATAGCCTCGCGCAGAATTCAGCCGTACCTAAAAGGTTAATGTACTTTTTCTTCCATGTCGAGTTTACTAATTTAATTTGCATCTCATTAAGACTAATGGGTTTTATCGATCGTTTATTTATTGTTTATTTCCGACCATTGATTGCAAATTGTCGTTACGGAGGGATACTCATGTGAGGAGTTCAATTGCGAGGTGATATTTAACAACCTTTTTATAGTATAAAACCTTGATGAATTTTATCGCCATTTGGCACACGTATTCTTGAACATTTTAAGATACAAAATGTCTTTGTTCGTTGCATTTCATCGATTTTCAATGCGATAATACATGTTATTCTACAGCTAGCTAGCATTTCATTCTCCTCCGATTTAGAACGAAAAATCAAACATTTTATTCGTAATAGTACTAGTATCGCGCCAAGTACAAGAAATTTCTTTTCGCTCCTTCGCAGGATACGGCACCGAGTTAGGGAGGGTGAGAAAAGCCTCAATGTTTTAGTATTTATCTGCACGTTCTCAGACAAATTAAACATTTTGCGAGGTTGCCGGCAACAACCCCAGAGGATCGTCCCAGGATTAAGAACGAAAAAGTTTTAATCAACGCAGCTGTAAAAGAAATCGTGGCGCAAAATCTACCGGTGAAAAACTTGTTAATTAGCTTATTCTTAACCCATGACAAGAACGAATCCAAACCCACCGCCTTAATTAAATATCGTAGCTACGCGGACCGGTAACGAACGCGGCAATAAAGCTCGAGCACGAATGAAAATATTTCGGGGCATGTGAACGTTCTTCTCGCGAGTGCACGCAAAACTGTTTAACGAACGATAAAGAGAGAAGAATGTAATTCTCGAACGGCTATTTACTTTCGCCGAAGCAACGTCGAACAAGATAAAGCGTTCGATTAAGCGACGTCGTCGCCGCGGCACACTCGAGGACAATGCGTGGAATTTCTCTGAAAGAAAGTTCCGCCCGGAACTACGTAACGTCGAGACAAAAGCGAGGGACGATGGCTTATCTCGAGACCTTCTCCACTGTTTCGTTCTTTCCAGCCATTCGTCAGAAGTCACGGAAGTACCGGGAACGAATACGAAATCCGCCGGAAAGCGAATCAATGCGGCGTGTGTGCCAGCCAGTTGCATCTATCTGCATACTTCTATGGGAGATAAACTGACGTAGAGACGCGAGTGCCTCAACGACCTCGCATTTCCCTGGCGAAAGGATGTCTGCGCGGAGCATCAGCATCCCGAACTACCGGGGGCCGACTACGTAGAAAGAATTTTGAAGACAGGCGATTTTCCAAGTATTAAAACGACGAACGGGGAGTTCATCTGTGAGATGACATCGTCGTGAAGATCGCGTCGAGCGATCCTGGAAATTGTTAATATTTCCGCACGGTATTCGCGCGCGTGGAAAGAATTATTCAGAATAATCATTTCAAGCACTGCAACGAAAAAGCGAATTCGCCCACGAGACGTAGATTGTGCAGAGGGATCTTTTGGGAATTTTTAATATTTCTGCACAGTTTTCAGGGATGCGGGCAAAATTATTCGGAATAATAATTTCGGACATTGAAACGGGAAAAGCAGGAGTTCGTTGACAAGAGGATACGACAATGATCGTGTGGAAATATTTTTAAATTGTTAATGTCCGGTTGGAACTCGCATGTGGCGGAGTTTCAATGAAAATATTAATAAGGAATCTTCCTATTTTCTTCGTTCAAGATAATTCCTTTTGGTTTATATGTAAATTATGTATGTTTGTCTTGCTGTGATTATAAAATGAATTGTTTAACCATTTATGTACATATTATACATAGAGTTGACAATTGGTAACTATAAAAACGAGCCGTAAAGATCGAATAATCGTATCTCCTTTTCCCAAGTTGTCTATTTTTGTGCACAATTTGAGCGCGAATTGGGGAGAAATCACCGTTTAAATAGCGATAAAGTTGAATGATTTGGACAAATTTACTGTATAAACAACAGATCTGCTTCTCGCCTCTTCAATTAAAGCTATTAATTTGTCAGATTATCAGATATCAACCCTCACGAACACATTAGATACACCGATGAATAAGTAACTCATTGGTGAACCATTTCGTATGATTAACGCATATACATATATATTTCACTGCAGAGAAGTTACAAAAATAAATTTTTTTATTAACTTTTATTACCAGTTTTATACCTCTATCGTTTAACAATATGTTTCAAACAACCTTGACATTTAAAAGATCATTCTTTATTTATGATCGATGTGGTTCTATATCTCTATTTTACATGATTTTATGATTTGTTTATAGTATGCATATTTTTGGGGATATACAGTCGTGTATAAGTCACGCGTAAATATAATTTGTTATCTTAATTTGTTAATGCATTTGAAGGAATTTGTAAAATTAGAATGCTGTAACAAATATTGATGTAACATGGGAAAAATCAACCAAAAATGCATTCTAATTCTACAAATTCCTTTAAATTCATTAACAAATTAAGATAACAATTTATATTTATTCGTGTCTTGTACACGACTGTCTATCCCCATAAAGTGAATTCGGTTATTCGAGTTGCAACACAACAAAAATACATACTGCAAACAAATCATAAAATCGTATAAAACAAAGATTAAAAAATGACATCGATCTTAAATAAATACTTATTTAAAAAATTTCAAACTTCTTGAAACATATTGTTAAACAATAGAGGCATGAAATTAGTAATAAAAATTGATAAAAAAATTTATTTGTATAACTTTCCGACTGAATTTTATAAGGCGTTCGAAAAAATGACATCGATCTTAAATAAATACTTATTTAAAAAATTTCAAACTTCTTGAAACATATTGTTAAACAATAAAGGCATGAAATTAGTAATAAAAATTGATAAAAATATTTATTTGCATAACTTTCCGACTGAATTTTATAAGGCGATCGAATACTTATGTTGCATGAAAATTCGATGTTCCTTCAGATTTTTTTAATTACGTAGACAACGCTTTAAACTAAATCGAAAGTCTGTTGTATTTTGACATTTATATACTCTACTTTAATATACCGTAAAGTATTTTCTCCCTTCAATGTATATTTATTTAAATATATGATGTAGAAGTCGAAGTTACAGTAGTGTTCGAATACTTTCGTTACTATTATTATTATTCGTTTCAAATATTCTAGATAAGTACATGCGGTTGCTGACTTTTTCTATCGAACCACATTTAATTTTTATCTAATTATATTCAATAAATAATTTGATCTTCAGAAAAGGATTTCGTCAAGATTTTAGTTCCCGACAAGATAAATACTCCACAGGAAGAAAAGAATAAGAATAAGCATTCCAAGTTTCGAGAGCTTCGAGTTTCGAGAGTTTCGAGAGTATCGAGATCTCGCAAACTTTCGGATTCGAGCTTCGCGAATATAAAAATCAAGCGTCGATCCGTCTGCAATAAAAACGTATTCGCGAAGAAAAAAAGGTCTAATTATTTACACCCTCAAATTAGCAATATTTTCATTTGTTAATGTTTGCAGATATTCTACTCTTGTATCGGGCATCGTTCGAATAATGTAAAATCGACGAATACATTATCATAGATCGTCATTCTCATATAACACCGATCGCATCATACTACTGTGATCAAAAAGTAAGGTGAATTTGTTTATAAAATGTAAATTCTTTGTTTATTCTTCCAAATCAATTTCATCCCCTTCAAAGTAATCCCCGTCCGATAAAACGCACTGTTTCCGACGCTTTTTCCAGTCCTCGAAACAGTCGGAATAGTCTTTTTCCGGTATAGCCTTCAAGACCTTCTTCGATTCGGTTTTTATCTCCTCAATCGTGTCAAAACGGCGTCCCCGCATCGGCTTTTTGAGTTTGCTGAATAACCAGAAGTCGCACGGAGCCAAATCAGGCGAATACGGTGGTTGCGGAACGATATGAGTCGAGTTTTTGGCAAAAAAGTCGCGAAGAACCAATGCAGTATGACATGGCACCAATCGAGACTTGACGCGTTTGAGACACAAAACATCCTTCAAAATGGTTTGGACTGAGCCAAATGATATTCCAACACTATCAGCGAGGTCTCTCATTGTCAGTCGACGATTTTCAAGCACCAAATCTTCGATTTTTTTGGACGTGGCCCTCGTCGGTAGACGTTGATGGTCGTCCAGAGCGCGGTTCGTCTTCAACGCGTTCTCGGCCCGCTTTGAACTCGTTGTACCACTTATAAATGTTTTTTTGTGCCATAGTTTGATCACCAAAGGCCTTCCGCAACATTTTCAACGTGTCCGCACAAGAATATTCGTTCCGCAAACAAAATTTGATGCAAGTTCTTTGCTCAACAAAATCACCCATTGTAAAAATCGAAAAATTCACTTTTGGTCGTTTACAAATACACGTGTAACTCGGAGATAATTAAACCTTTTGACAAACAGACGCTTGGTAAATGTTATAGACAGTCCTACCAACCTAGGCAAAAAACAATTGCCTGCCTTCCTAATGTCCGGGAGTTTTAAATGACAATTTCACCTTACTTTTTGATCACAGTAGTATTTCGATTTTTCACGATTTCTACCTTCGACTCTTTCGCCTGTAGATTCTCCCGCGAATTATTCAGAAGGCGCCTCAGTATCGAAAAAACGTAAAGCTGGAACGTGACGGTGAAACGAGTTCGGACAACTGTCAATTCTTCGCACTCGCGCTGATTTTGTCCAACATTCTAGTCGTCGCACGGCCAGCATAAAATTAAAAATTCCCATCGGCGGAGGATGATCTAAAATCACGCGAGTTTAAATAGTAAAATTACGTTAAATCGAATAATGAAATTCCGAAATTCCGTCGACTTCGAACGCATAAAAGATTCCAGGCTCGAAGAATGGAAACTCCGTAGCAGCTTTCTTCTTTCCATTTAATTTCCGTTCCCTGCGGACCCAGCAGAAACAGCTGCACTGTTCTTATTAGAATTGCAACGGCCAACAACTGCGGAACCTCAGAGCAGAATTACAATTTCGGTGGCCACCTCTGGTTCGGATACGCCGCGATACCGTTGTCTCGGCACGGCGCGCAATTCATCAAGCTATTTTTTCTCGCGTCGTCAAAGGAACGAGGGAACAGAGTTGGCGAAACGTCGAGGTGGTTAGTGGCGAGGGAACGTGGCTAGCGTGTCCCGCGTGTTCCGTGCTCGTAATTAAAGCCTGTAAGGGAACAGCGACGCGGTTCAGCGGTGGCCGCACATTCGCCGCGACCCGATAACGCGGCCGTTATGAAAAATCTGCATGGAAAAGGGCCGAAATACGACCGCCCTTCCGATACGCCCAGGGCGGTAGTTTCCGTGTCGAGCCACTCTGGGCGCCTGGCTCGGAGTTCGATCTCTCGAGGAGGCCTCCGCGCGCTATAGTCTGCGACCAAAAAAGTAGACGCGAACTCTAGCGACGCGGTCATAAAGCCGCGCGTCTTGCGAGAACCAGCGACTTTTTAAATCGATAAAAGGGACCACTCTTTCGTTTTTGCATCTGCCCGCGCGCGGGAGGCTAACTTTGGAACCTCGGGCATTATTTTTAACGAGCACCGAACGAATTAAAAACAGATCAGCCCTGAACTTGTCGACCTTAAGCGAGCTGTCCCAGGTCGTCACGGAGACCTGTCTGCCGTGCGACAGGTCGCATCGCAAGTGTATTCTCCAGGACGTAAGCTGGATTTAATACGGCGCCGTTGCGACACAGTTTCGCTATTGACTTAGCTGACGTTTATTTGGAATAACGATTCCGAAACGAATATTCCGGACAACTTGCCGCCGTGTGCAATTCGATCGATGTTGTCTTTCTCGGTTCCAAGGAACTTTAACCCTTAGAGCTCCGCGCGTTTCTCGAGTACTGCCTGCCAGCAACTTCGGCACATTTTTCGAGCGGAGCGTCTGAGATAAAGGAAGTCTTATTTTGAGCGGGAGTTGGTAAATAGTTCTTTTAAGGTCACATTACAGTAATATTTGTATTGCTTTCTCCCTTTAATAATAATATTTTTAAGAGCAACCATCCAAAGTTTCACACGAAATCGTAGAAAGATTGTCCATGAACGGCGGATTTAAACGGCGCAAGATAAAACATCTCTGCGTCGATTGCGAAGAAAATAGAATGTAAATAGCAGGTTCATTCTCTCTTTAATCATTTTGATCGATTAGAATTAGAACGTTGGCATTTCAAATTCTTTGAAACTTTCTATTATTTTCAATTGCAACTACTCGATTTTGTTGTAAATGTATATAATCCGCGGTTAAGTCATTGTCAAATTTCAAGTACACGTTTTGTCGGTAGACTTTATGCACGTATGGCAAAAATCAGTCGGTGAAATATAAAATTGTGAAGGCATACGAAGAATTACGAAGAATTAAATACCAGCAACTTCGGCACATTTTTGGAGCGGAGCGCCTCAGATAAAGGAAGTCTTATTTCGAGCGGAAAAGATTACACGTCCTTGCGAATGCATTTGATATTTTATTGATTTTATAAATATACATTTTCCTATTGTAAATAAGAGATAAATTTTCAATTTTCTAATTCACCATGGTGCGATATCTTTGGTAACAATCTCCCATGTGCATTCTGGCTTTACTTGGACAAGTGTCACAGTATTCGCTTTGCCAAATAGAGTTACCAGATATTTCTTTCGAGCTTAGAACATTTTCTGCGTAATCGTTGGTTTCCTTTATAACTTCATTCACCGATTCGTCCGTGAAAAATGATTTGAAATATTGTATCGGCTGTTCAACGTTTGTAGGAACTTGTGGTCCAACGACCTGTGGCAATACACTAAAAGGTATTCTATCTGAAACACGTAATTCTTCCGTAACATCGCGCCGTTCGTCTAAGTCTTGCAACGAATCTTCGCTTTCGCTTTCGATAATTCTCATTCTTCGTCTCTTTGGTAGTATAATTTCGCTGCTACTACTCGAAGTGTCAGAATCATAACCAACATTGTCTTCCACGATGTCCTTTAACCCGAGAAAGATAACGTACGTCGCAGAGGCGCCTGCGAAGACTGTTGATTTTTGTTAATTTTTCATAGAGGTCTAGTGATTTAAGTTGAAAATTACTTAAAATATAAAAAAATATAATATAAATGCATTTTATTTTTACAATAATGCCAAACCTTTAAAATGACTAGATTAACTTAAATAAATATCCATTGTTAGTATAAAATTGACGCCTTAGAAAAGCATGCGCCTCTGAAGCGTATGGTTATCTTTTACGTACGTTGTCATATGGTTATCTTTCTAGGGTTAACTCTTCAAAATCAAATACGTCTTCGGTATCGCTCGGCTCTAAATTCTCATCATAACAAATCGGCAATTACTTAGTTGCCAACTCAATACATACGAACGCCGAAGATGCCTGCTTAGTAATAGAGGAAGCGTTCGAACGTGACGAAGAAGAAGACTCGGAACTATTGAGAAATTAATGATTGGAAGAAGGTATTGTAGTTAATAACTCGAGGACACTGTAATGAGGAATTCCCCGGCGAATGGAACGAAAAAGGAATGCAAGTCTCGATCGCAAGTCTTTAAATGCGCGAGGAACGCGATGCATTACGCAAATGATCGCAACTGGTTGATACGAGGCGGCGAGTACGCGAACCCTTTCCTCCCTATTTCACGCAGAGTGGGCGGCCGTGGTGAACAATGGACGAAAGAATCGTCTGGCTGTAATGCACGAGCGTAGCGGCAGACGGGACTGACAAGTACCGGGCACGCTAATATAGAAGGAACAATGCGACATCGGCGGCCGGTGGAGTTTTCCAGGGCTCTTGAAACAATTAGCGGCACCGTCGTTAATCTACCGCTCGACCCTCGATTGCGGCAATCCCCGACGGACTCGCAGCGATTTAAAAAAGTTCCGAAATCAGACGAATTACCGTGAAACTGATTTCCAGCCCGACTGATACTTGATGCTTCGATCGAGATTGTGATTAAGAATTGCAGTCGAGATATATGGTTGCCGAGATAAATAGTACCGACATGCGTGATAATAGGAAACGATACTCTTGATTTTAAAAGTCTGTCATAAGATGGGGTATTTCTTTCTTTTTTCTAGAAGTGGACGAATTATATTTGTTCACCACAATTATTTTAACCCCTTGTACTGTGACAACCTGGCAGGCTCGTTATGAAAATTTCGAACATAATCTAATATATTAATCTATTATTTTTATAATAGATATTATAAGTATTAATATTTATGATATTGATATATTAATCATATGATATAATATATTTATAATATATTAATCTATTATTTTTATAAAAATATTAATATATTAATATATCAATATCATAAATATTAATTATTATTTTTTTTTTTAAATAATAATTATTATTTTTATAAAAATAATAGATTAATATATTAATCAATTAATATATGTATAGAAGTACAATGAATACAGTGATTCACGAAACTGATCGCGCACCATTTAGAACGCAATAACTTTTTCAAAATTGGACCGAATCACGTGCATCTTTTTGAGATGATAGAGCGACTAGTTCACTATCGCAGTAACTGTCCCTGTGAGCCAAACGTTTCTCGTGTCATTAAAAACGAAGAAGCTGTTTTAAGTGAAAATAACCGTCACACCTAGATAAGAATGATTCCTGACGTGATTTCAAGTAACTTTTTCCTTAGCGAAAATATGAATTGCTGCTTTATTAACAAATTATCGACAAGAAACCTGAGCCAATCAGGGACCGTGTACGGCTGACGCCCCGCCCTCGCGGTTAACACGTTCCGTGCCGAGCTTTTTTTACTCGAATCTTCACACTTTAATATTTTACTAAAACTTGATGTATTACGTGCAATTATTAATTCTCGTACACATAACAACGTAACAAAAACTTATCAACGCCCATTCTTGCGGTGGAAATTGATTCTTCGGTTCTAAATTTCTCGTAAACAATTTGTTCAGTTCACTAAGTAAACATGCAAGCGTGTACCATCGATGGTACACGTGACACGGAACGTGTTAATTGTGGTGTCGAGCACAGCGTAGCGGTGAAACTCGCCAACTCTACTCGCTGTCTAATTGGTCCGAATAACTCGTTAGCGAAGCCGTAATCAACATTTTCACTAAGGAAAACGTTAAATCGAATCAGCCGAGGAATTGACCTTCTCCGAATGTGACGGCAATTCCGGGACACCATTTATATAATGAGATCTTCATACTTTGAAAGGCAATGTCACGAAGAAGTGATTCCATTGTCCTCACCTCTATCACGCGAAAGTAACAGGTATATATGCAACTTCGCTTCTTCGACTAAACATTCCTTATACAATAAATTGAAATATTCGTTGATAGTAATATTACACAATTAACTGAGAAATGAACGAGAATGATTTTGTCTCATGGTAATTAGATTCCAAGTTCTTACAGTTAATTTGTTCGTTCTGTACGTTGTTCATTATCGATATGCCATTGGCAGACAATCAAATTAATATTTAAAATTTCTATTACTACGTTCGTAGTCCATTGTGATAAGTCTAGAGTTAATGAATACACAATGTAAACAAATAGTTTGGAATGCATGTATTAGGTCTACCGAAAAGTTCTGTCCGATAGTGTCACTTCAAGTTTCAATCCATATGCACATGTTGATTCGAGACATATATGACTGTCTCTCTTTATCATTGCATTTACACGCATGTACTCTCCTAAATAAACTGAAACAAAGATGTCTCGTGTCATTATTAAGCGAGACGCGATCGTGAAAACATGGCTACCGATGATAATGCCAGGCCACATGCTGCTTTGGCGACTCGTCAGAAAATCGCAGAGCTAGGCCGGGAAATTCTGTCGCATCCACCATACTCCCCGGACCTAGCACCCTCCGATTATCACTTGTTTCTCTCTTTGCAAAACTTTTTACAGGAAAAAAATTCAAAACCGAAGCCGATGTCAACCAAGCACTAGTCGAGTTCTTCGCCTCTAAAAATAAATCATTTTTAAAAAATGGCATTTACAAGTTGCCATCGCGCTGGCAAGAAGTCATAAGTAACGATGGAAAGTATATTCTGCAATAAATATTATTAAATGTATGAAAATTGTGTTATATTTCAATTCGGAAACGGACAAAACTTTCCGGTAGACCTAATAACAGTATTTTTAACACTTTCAACTGTTCTCATCGTTGCCGTGTTTCGTCTGCTCATTTTTCTCATAAATGCATAAAATCCGCTGTCTATTTATTACTTTCATTAATTTCCGTATGAACCGCAACAGTTTAGATTCTTTTAGAATACGATACAATTGTCAACGACTCTAGTTAAAGGTAAATAAAACATTTACTAATCACACTAAAATATGTTACGAACGCACGTATCACGAATAAACGCAAAAGATCAATTTATAATTTCGCTCTTCAATATTCCCTGAATAATTTCCATTGGTGCTGCAGTAAGTACCGAAGTGATTGAAATTAAACGGCAAATATAGTCTTCAGATCCACGAACTGACTTCGCCTGCAACATCCTACGGATCTTTCTCGTTGAACAAATGTTTGACATACTCTCGTAGCTTCAATGACATTCGATACGATAACAGTTATTAACTCGCGCCGCAGACAGAACTTTCGGGTAGACCTAATAGTACTACACCAGCACAGTACTAAAAATATTTGGGAGTGTGGAGTTTAATCCAGTCTATCTGAACCCTCACACCGTAATGCAGCGTGTCTTTCTGCCCTTTTATTAACTTTAACATTAATTATCCCAGAAACTGTAAAATCGCCTGCTCCCGAAACCAGGTATCATTGGATTCAACTTTAAAAGCTCTGTCACTGTACCAAATCTCATTAAAAAGTGGGCGTCAACCCTGCGGGGTTGTAACGTCCTTTGTAAGT